>NC_090020.1:30249731-30488224 GCF_036417845.1 Apteryx mantelli | reverse complement strand
TATCTCTTCCCTTCTCTTCCGTATATCTCTTCCCTTCTCTCCGTATATCTCTTCCCTTCTCTTCCGTATATCTCTTCCCTTCTCTTCCGTATCTCTCTTCCCTTCTCTTCCGTATCTCTCTTCCCTTCTCTTCCGTATCTCTCTTTCCTTCTCTTCCGTATCTCTCTTCCGTATCTCTCTTCCGTATCTCTCTTTCCTTCTCTTCCGTATCTCTCTTCCGTATCTCTCTTCCGTATCTCTCTTTCCTTCTCTTCCGTATCTCTCTTCCGTATCTCTCTTCCGTATCTCTCTTCCGTATCTCTCTTCCGTATCTCTCTTCCCTTCTCTTCCTTCTCTCTTCCGTTTCTCTCTTCCGTATCTCTCTTCCGTATCTCTCTTCCGTATCTCTCTTCCGTATCTCTCTTCCGTATCTCTCTTCCGTATCTCTCTTCCGTATCTCTCTTCCGTATCTCTCTTCCGTATCTCTCTTCCGTATCTCTCTTCCGTATCTCTCTTCCCTTCTCTTCCCTTCTCTTCCGTATCTCTCTTCCGTATCTCTCTTCCGTATCTCTCTTCCGTATCTCTCTTCCGTATCTCTCTTCCGTATCTCTCTTCCGTATCTCTCTTCCGTATCTCTCTTCCTTCTCTTCCGTATCTCTCTTCCGTATCTCTCTTCCGTTTCTCTCTTCCGTATCTCTCTTCCGTATCTCTCTTCCGTATCTCTCTTCCGTATCTCTCTTCCGTATCTCTCTTCCGTATCTCTCTTCCGTATCTCTCTTCCGTATCTCTCTTCCGTATCTCTCTTCCGTATCTCTCTTCCGTATCTCTCTTCCGTATCTCTCTTCCGTATCTCTCTTCCGTATCTCTCTTCCGTATCTCTCTTCCGTATCTCTCTTCCCTTCTTCCTTATCTCTCTTCCGTATCTCTCTTCCGTATCTCTCTTCCGTATCTCTCTTCCGTATCTCTCTTCCGTATCTCTCTTCCGTATCTCTCTTCCGTATCTCTCTTCCGTATCTCTCTTCCGTATCTCTCTTCCGTATCTCTCTTCCGTATCTCTCTTCCGTATCTCTCTTCCGTATCTCTCTTCCGTATCTCTCTTCCGTATCTCTCTTCCGTATCTCTCTTCCGTATCTCTCTTCCGTATCTCTCTTCCGTATCTCTCTCTTCCGTATCTCTCTTCCGTATCTCTCTTCCGTATCTCTCTTCCGTATCTCTCTTCCGTATCTCTCTTCCGTATCTCTCTTCCGTATCTCTCTTCCGTATCTCTCTTCGTATCTCTTCCGTATCTCTCTTCCGTATCTCTCTTCCGTATCTCTCTTCCGTATCTCTCTTCCGTATCTCTCTTCCGTATCTCTCTTCCGTATCTCTCTTCCGTATCTCTCTTCCGTATCTCTCTTCCGTATCTCTCTTCCGTATCTCTCTTCCGTATCTCTCTTCCGTATCTCTCTTCCGTATCTCTCTTCCGTATCTCTCTTCCGTATCTCTCTTCCGTATCTCTCTTCCGTATCTCTCTTCCGTATCTCTCTTCCGTATCTCTCTTCCGTATCTCTCTTCCGTATCTCTCTTCCGTATCTCTCTTCCGTATCTCTCTTCCGTATCTCTCTTCCGTATCTCTCTTCCGTATCTCTCTTCCGTATCTCTCTTCCGTATCTCTCTTCCGTATCTCTCTTCCGTATCTCTCTTCCGTATCTCTCTTCCGTATCTCTCTTCCGTATCTCTCTTCCGTATCTCTCTTCCGTATCTCTCTTCCGTATCTCTCTTCCGTATCTCTCTTCCGTATCTCTCTTCCGTATCTCTCTTCCGTATCTCTCTTCCGTATCTCTCTCCGTATCTCTCTTCCGTATCTCTCTTCCGTATCTCTCTTCCGTATCTCTCTTCCGTATCTCTCTTCCGTATCTCTCTTCCGTATCTCTCTTCCGTATCTCTCTTCCGTATCTCTCTTCCGTATCTCTCTTCCGTATCTCTCTTCCGTATCTCTCTTCCGTATCTCTCTTCCGTATCTCTCTTCCGTATCTCTCTTCCGTATCTCTCTTCCGTATCTCTCTTCCGTATCTCTCTTCCGTATCTCTCTTCCGTATCTCTCTTCCGTATCTCTCTTCCGTATCTCTCTTCCGTATCTCTCTTCCGTATCTCTCTTCCGTATCTCTCTTCCGTATCTCTCTTCCGTATCTCTCTTCCGTATCTCTCTTCCGTATCTCTCTTCCGTATCTCTCTTCCGTATCTCTCTTCCGTATCTCCTTCCGTATCTCTCTTCCGTATCTCCCTTCCGTATCTCTTCCGTATCTCCCTTCCCTTCTCCTTCCGTATCTCCCTTCCCTTCTCTCCGTATCTCCCTTCCCTTCTCTCGTACTCCTTCCCTTCTCTCTCTTCCGTATCTCTTCCCTTCTCTTCCCTTCTCTTCCCTTCTCTTCCCTTCTCTTCCCTTCTCTTCCCTTCTCTTCCCTTCTCTTCCCTTCTCTTCCCTTCTCCTCCGTATCTCTCTTCCCTTCTCCTCCGTATCTCTCTTCCCTTCTCCTCCGTATCTCTCTTCCCTTCTCCTCCGTATCTCTCTTCCCTTCTCTCCCCTTCTTTTCCGTATCTCTCTTCCCTTCTCTTCCCTTCTCTTCCCTTCTCTTCCCTTCTCTTCCCTTCTCTTCCTTCTCTTCCCTTCTCTTCCCTTCTCTTCCCTTCTCTTCCCTTCTCTTCCCTTCTCCTCCGTATCTCTCTTCCCTTCTCCTCCGTATCTCTCTTCCCTTCTCCTCCGTATCTCTCTTCCCTTCTCCTCCGTATCTCTCTTCCCTTCTCCTCCGTATCTCTCTTCCCTTCTCCTCCGTATCTCTCTTCCCTTCTCTTCCGTATCTCTCTTCCCTTCTCCTCCGTATCTCCCTTCCCTTCTCTCCCTTCTTTTCCGTATCTCTCTTCCCTTCTCTTCCCTTCTCTTCCCTTCTCTTCCCTTCTCTTCCCTTCTCTTCCCTTCTCTTCCCTTCTCTTCCCTTCTCTTCCCTTCTCCTCCGTATCTCTCTTCCCTTCTCCTCCGTATCTCTCTCTCCTTCTCTCCGTATATCTCTTCCCTTCTCTTCCGTATATCTCTTCCCTTCTCTTCCGTATCTCTCTTCCCTTCTCTTCCGTATCTCTCTTCCCTTCTCTTCCGTATCTCTCTTCCCTTCTCCTCCGTATCTCTCTTCCCTTCTCCTCCGTATCTCCCTTCCCTTCTCTCCCCTTCTCTTCCGTATCTCTCTTCCGTTTCTCTCTCCGTATCTCTCTTCCGTATCTCTCTTCCGTATCTCTCTTCCGTATCTCTCTTCCGTATCTCTCTTCCGTATCTCTCTTCCGTATCTCTCTTCCGTATCTCTCTTCCGTCCCTTCTCTCGTCCCTTCTCTCGTCCCTTCTCTCGTCATTTCTCTCGTCCCTTCTCTCGTCCCTTCTCTCGTCCCTTCTCTTCCGTATCTCTCTTCCCTTCTCGTCCCTTCTCTCTTCCCTTCTCTTCCCTTCTCTCTTCCCTTCTCTTCCCTTCTCTCTTCCCTTCTCTCCCTTCTCTCTTCCCTTCTCTCTTCCCTTCTCTCTTCCCTTCTCTTCCCTTCTCTCTCTCTTCCCTTCTCTTCCCTTCTCTTCCCTTCTCTTCCCTTCTCTTCCGTATCTCTCTTCCCTTCTCCTCCGTATCTCTCTTCCCTTCTCTTCCGTATCTCTCTTCCCTTCTCTTCCGTATCTCTCTTCCCTTCTCTTCCGTATCTCCCTTCCCTTCTCCTCCGTATCTCCCTTCCCTTCTCCTCCGTATCTCCCTTCCCTTCTCTCCCCTTCTTTTCCGTATCTCTCTTCCCTTCTCTTCCCTTCTCTTCCCTTCTCTTCCCTTCTCTCTTCCCTTCTCTTCCCTTCTCTTCCCTTCTCTTCCCTTCTCTTCCCTTCTCTTCCCTTCTCCTCCGTATCTCTCTTCCCTTCTCCTCCGTATATCTCTTCCCTTCTCTTCCGTATATCTCTTCCCTTCTCTTCCGTATCTCTCTTCCCTTCTCTTCCGTATCTCTCTTCCCTTCTCTTCCGTATCTCTCTTCCCTTCTCCTCCGTATCTCTCTTCCCTTCTCCTCCGTATCTCCCTTCCCTTCTCTCCCCTTCTCTTCCGTATCTCTCTTCCGTTTCTCTCTTCCGTATCTCTCTTCCGTATCTCTCTTCCGTATCTCTCTTCCGTATCTCTCTTCCGTATCTCTCTTCCGTATCTCTCTTCCGTATCTCTCTTCCGTATCTCTCTTCCGTATCTCTCTTCCGTCCCTTCTCTCGTCCCTTCTCTCGTCCCTTCTCTCGTCATTTCTCTCGTCCCTTCTCTCGTCCCTTCTCTCGTCCCTTCTCTTCCGTATCTCTCTTCCCTTCTCGTCCCTTCTCTCTTCCCTTCTCTTCCCTTCTCTCTTCCCTTCTCTTCCCTTCTCTCTTCCCTTCTCTTCCCTTCTCTCTTCCCTTCTCTCTTCCCTTCTCTTCCCTTCTCTCTTCCCTTCTCTTCCCTTCTCTTCCCTTCTCTTCCCTTCTCTTCCCTTCTCTTCCCTTCTCTTCCGTATCTCTCTTCCCTTCTCTCCGTATCTCTCTTCCCTTCTCTTCCGTATCTCTCTTCCCTTCTCTTCCGTATCTCTCTTCCCTTCTCTTCCGTATCTCTCTTCCCTTCTCTTCCGTATCTCCCTTCCCTTTCTCCTCCGTATCTCCCTTCCCTTCTCTCCCTTCTCTTCCGTATCTCCCTTCCCTTCTCTCCCCTTCTCTTCCATATCTCTCTCCCCTTCTCTTCCGTATCTCTCTCCCCTTCTCTTCCCTTCTCTTCCCTTCTCTTCCCTTCTCTCTTCCCTTCTCTCTTCCCTTCTCTCTTCCCTTCTCTCTTCCCTTCTCTCTTCCCTTCTCTCTTCCCTTCTCTCTTCCCGTCTCTCTTCCCGTCTCTCTTCCCGTCTCTCTTCCCGTCTCTCTTCCCGTCTCTCTTCCCGTCTCTCTTCCCGTCTCTCTTCCCGTCTCTCTTCCGTCCCGTCTCTCTTCCGTCCCGTCTCTCTTCCGTCCCTTCTCTCTTCCGTCCCTTCTCTCTTCCGTCCCTTCTCTCTTCCGTCCCTTCTCTCTTCCGTCCCTTCTCTCTTCCGTCCCTTCTCTCTTCCGTCCCTTCTCTCTTCCGTCCCTTCTCTTCCGTATCTCTCTTCCCTACTCTTCCGTATCTCTCTTCCCTACTCTTCCGTATCTCTCTTCCCTACTCTTCCCTACTCTTCCGTACCTCTCTTCCGTACCTCTCTTCCGTACCTCTCTTCCGTACCTCTCTTCCGTCCCTTCTCTTCCGTCCCTTCTCTCTTCCGTCCCATCTCTCTTCCGTCCCTTCTCTCTTCCGTCCCTTCTCTCTTCCGTCCCTTCTCTCTTCCGTCCCTTCTCTCTTCCGTCCCTTCTCTCTTCCGTCCCTTCTCTCTTCCGTCCCTTCTCTCTTCCGTCCCTTCTCTCTTCCGTCCCTTCTCTCTTCCGTCCCTTCTCTCTTCCGTCCCTTCTCTTCCCTACTCTTCCCTACTCTTCCGTATCTCTCTTCCGTATCTCTCTTCCGTATCTCTCTTCCGTATCTCTCTTCCGTATCTCTCTTCCGTATCTCTCTTCCGTATCTCTCTTCCGTATCTCTCTTCCGTATCTCTCTTCCGTATCTCTCTTCCGTATCTCTCTTCCGTATCTCTCTTCCGTATCTCTCTTCCGTATCTCTCTTCCGTATCTCTCTTCCGTATCTCTCTTCCGTATCTCTCTTCCGTATCTCTCTTCCGTATCTCTCTTCCGTATCTCTCTTCCGTATCTCTCTTCCGTATCTCTCTTCCGTATCTCTCTTCCGTATCTCTCTTCCGTATCTCTCTTCCGTATCTCTCTTCCGTATCTCTCTTCCGTATCTCTCTTCCGTATCTCTCTTCCGTATCTCTCTTCCGTATCTCTCTTCCGTATCTCTCTTCCGTATCTCTCTTCCGTATCTCTCTTCCGTATCTCTCTTCCGTATCTCTCTTCCGTATCTCTCTTCCGTATCTCTCTTCCGTATCTCTCTTCCGTATCTCTCTTCCGTATCTCTCTTCCGTATCTCTCTTCCGTATCTCTCTTCCGTATCTCTCTTCCGTATCTCTCTTCCGTATCTCTCTTCCGTATCTCTCTTCCGTATCTCTCTTCCGTATCTCTCTTCCGTATCTCTCTTCCGTATCTCTCTTCCGTATCTCTCTTCCGTATCTCTCTTCCGTATCTCTCTTCCGTATCTCTCTTCCGTATCTCTCTTCCGTATCTCTCTTCCGTATCTCTCTTCCGTATCTCTCTTCCGTATCTCTCTTCCGTATCTCTCTTCCGTATCTCTCTTCCGTATCTCTCTTCCGTATCTCTCTTCCGTATCTCTCTTCCGTATCTCTCTTCCGTATCTCTCTTCCGTATCTCTCTTCCGTATCTCTCTTCCGTATCTCTCTTCCGTATCTCTCTTCCGTATCTCTCTTCCGTATCTCTCTTCCGTATCTCTCTTCCGTATCTCTCTTCCGTATCTCTCTTCCGTATCTCTCTTCCGTATCTCTCTTCCGTATCTCTCTTCCGTATCTCTCTTCCGTATCTCTCTTCCGTATCTCTCTTCCGTATCTCTCTTCCGTATCTCTCTTCCGTATCTCTCTTCCGTATCTCTCTTCCGTATCTCTCTTCCGTATCTCTCTTCCGTATCTCTCTTCCGTATCTCTCTTCCGTATCTCTCTTCCGTATCTCTCTTCCGTATCTCTCTTCCGTATCTCTCTTCCGTATCTCTCTTCCGTATCTCTCTTCCGTATCTCTCTTCCGTATCTCTCTTCCGTATCTCTCTTCCGTATCTCTCTTCCGTATCTCTCTTCCGTATCTCTCTTCCGTATCTCTCTTCCGTATCTCTCTTCCGTATCTCTCTTCCGTATCTCTCTTCCGTATCTCTCTTCCGTATCTCTCTTCCGTATCTCTCTTCCGTATCTCTCTTCCGTATCTCTCTTCCGTATCTCTCTTCCGTATCTCTCTTCCGTATCTCTCTTCCGTATCTCTCTTCCGTATCTCTCTTCCGTATCTCTCTTCCGTATCTCTCTTCCGTATCTCTCTTCCGTATCTCTCTTCCGTATCTCTCTTCCGTATCTCTCTTCCGTATCTCTCTTCCGTATCTCTCTTCCGTATCTCTCTTCCGTATCTCTCTTCCGTATCTCTCTTCCGTATCTCTCTTCCGTATCTCTCTTCCGTATCTCTCTTCCGTATCTCTCTTCCGTATCTCTCTTCCGTATCTCTCTTCCGTATCTCTCTTCCGTATCTCTCTTCCGTATCTCTCTTCCGTATCTCTCTTCCGTATCTCTCTTCCGTATCTCTCTTCCGTATCTCTCTTCCGTATCTCTCTTCCGTATCTCTCTTCCGTATCTCTCTTCCGTATCTCTCTTCCGTATCTCTCTTCCGTATCTCTCTTCCGTATCTCTCTTCCGTATCTCTCTTCCGTATCTCTCTTCCGTATCTCTCTTCCGTATCTCTCTTCCGTATCTCTCTTCCGTATCTCTCTTCCGTATCTCTCTTCCGTATCTCTCTTCCGTATCTCTCTTCCGTATCTCTCGTCCGTATCTCTCGTCCGTATCTCTCGTCCGTATCTCTCGTCCGTATCTCTCGTCCGTATCTCTCGTCCGTATCTCTCGTCCGTATCTCTCGTCCGTATCTCTCGTCCGTATCTCTCGTCCGTATCTCTCGTCCGTATCTCTCGTCCGTATCTCTCGTCCGTATCTCTCGTCCGTATCTCTCGTCCGTATCTCTCTTCCGTATCTCTCGTCCGTATCTCTCTTCCGTATCTCTCGTCCGTATCTCTCTTCCGTATCTCTCTTCCGTATCTCTCTTCCGTATCTCTCGTCCGTATCTCTCGTCCGTATCTCTCGTCCGTATCTCTCGTCCGTATCTCTCGTCCGTATCTCTCGTCCGTATCTCTCGTCCGTATCTCTCGTCCGTATCTCTCGTCCGTATCTCTCGTCCGTATCTCTCGTCCGTATCTCTCGTCCGTATCTCTCGTCCGTATCTCTCGTCCGTATCTCTCGTCCGTATCTCTCGTCCGTATCTCTCGTCCGTCCCTTCTCGTCCCTTCTCTCTTCCCTTCTCTTCCGTATCTCTCTTCCCTACTCTTCCCTACTCTTCCCTACTCTTCCCTACTCTTCCCTACTCTTCCCTTCCTCTCTTCCCTTCCTCTCTTCCCTTCCTCTCTTCCCTTCCTCTCTTCCCTTCCTCTCTTCCCTTCCTCTCTTCCGTATCTCTCTTCCCTTCTCTTCCGTATCTCTCTTCCCTTCTCCTCCGTATCTCCCTTCCCTTCTCTCCCCTTCTCTTCCCTTCTCTTCCCTTCTCTTCCCTTCTCTTCCCTTCTCTTCCCTTCTCTTCCCTTCTCTTCCCTTCTCTTCCCTTCTCTTCCCTTCTCTTCCCTTCTCTTCCCTTCTCTTCCCTTCTCTTCCCTTCTCCTCCGTATCTCTCTTCCCTTCTCCTCCGTATCTCTCTTCCCTTCTCCTCCGTATCTCTCTTCCCTTCTCCTCCGTATCTCTCTTCCCTTCTCCTCCGTATCTCTCTTCCCTTCTTTTCCCTTCTCTTCCGTATCTCTCTTCGCTTCTCTTCCGTATCTCTCTTCCGTATCTCTCTTCGCTTCTCTTCCGTATCTCTCTTCCGTATCTCTCTTCCGTATCTCTCTTCCGTATCTCTCTTCCGTATCTCTCTTCCGTATCTCTCTTCCGTATCTCTCTTCCGTATCTCTCTTCCGTATCTCTCTTCCGTATCTCTCTTCCGTATCTCTCTTCCGTATCTCTCTTCCGTATCTCTCTTCCGTATCTCTCTTCCGTATCTCTCTTCCGTATCTCTCTTCCGTATCTCTCTTCCGTATCTCTCTTCCGTATCTCTCTTCCGTATCTCTCTTCCGTATCTCTCTTCCGTATCTCTCTTCCGTATCTCTCTTTCCTTCTCTTCCGTATCTCTCTTCCGTATCTCTCTTTCCTTCTCTTCCGTATCTCTCTTTCCTTCTCTTCCGTATCTCTCTTCCGTATCTCTCTTTCCTTCTCTTCCGTATCTCTCTTCCGTATCTCTCTTTCCTTCTCTTCCGTATCTCTCTTCCGTATCTCTCTTTCCTTCTCTTCCGTATCTCTCTTCCGTATCTCTCTTTCCTTCTCTTCCGTATCTCTCTTCCGTATCTCTCTTTCCTTCTCTTCCGTATCTCTCTTTCCTTCTCTTCCGTATCTCTCTTCCGTATCTCTCTTCCGTATCTCTCTTCCGTATCTCTCTTCCGTATCTCTCTTCCGTATCTCTCTTCCGTATCTCTCTTCCGTATCTCTCTTCCGTATCTCTCTTCCGTATCTCTCTTTCCTTCTCTTCCGTATCTCTCTTTCGTATCTCTCTTCCGTATCTCTCTTCCGTATCTCTCTTCCGTATCTCTCTTCCGTATCTCTCTTCCCTTCTCTTCCCTTCTCTTCCGTATCTCTCTTCCGTATCTCTCTTCCGTATCTCTCTTCCGTATCTCTCTTCCGTATCTCTCTTCCGTATCTCTCTTCCGTATCTCTCTTTCCTTCTCTTCCGTATCTCTCTTTCGTATCTCTCTTCCGTATCTCTCTTCCGTATCTCTCTTCCGTATCTCTCTTCCGTATCTCTCTTCCCTTCTCTTCCCTTCTCTTCCGTATCTCTCTTCCGTATCTCTCTTCCGTATCTCTCTTCCGTATCTCTCTTCCGTATCTCTCTTCCGTATCTCTCTTCCGTATCTCTCTTTCCTTCTCTTCCGTATCTCTCTTCCGTATCTCTCTTTCCTTCTCTTCCGTATCTCTCTTTCCTTCTCTTCCGTATCTCTCTTCCGTATCTCTCTTTCCTTCTCTTCCGTATCTCTCTTCCGTATCTCTCTTTCCTTCTCTTCCGTATCTCTCTTCCGTATCTCTCTTTCCTTCTCTTCCGTATCTCTCTTCCGTATCTCTCTTTCCTTCTCTTCCGTATCTCTCTTTCCTTCTCTTCCGTATCTCTCTTCCGTATCTCTCTTCCGTATCTCTCTTCCGTATCTCTCTTCCGTATCTCTCTTCCGTATCTCTCTTTCCTTCTCTTCCGTATCTCTCTTTCGTATCTCTCTTCCGTATCTCTCTTCCGTATCTCTCTTCCGTATCTCTCTTCCGTATCTCTCTTCCCTTCTCTTCCCTTCTCTTCCGTATCTCTCTTCCGTATCTCTCTTCCGTATCTCTCTTCCGTATCTCTCTTCCGTATCTCTCTTCCGTATCTCTCTTCCGTATCTCTCTTCCGTATCTCTCTTCCGTATCTCTCTTCCCTTCTCTTCCCTTCTCTTCCGTATCTCTCTTCCGTATCTCTCTTCCGTATCTCTCTTCCGTATCTCTCTTCCGTATCTCTCTTCCGTATCTCTCTTCCGTATCTCTCTTCCGTATCTCTCTTCCGTATCTCTCTTCCGTATCTCTCTTCCGTATCTCTCTTCCCTTCTCTTCCCTTCTCTTCCGTATCTCTCTTCCGTATCTCTCTTCCGTATCTCTCTTCCGTATCTCTCTTCCGTATCTCTCTTCCGTATCTCTCTTCCGTATCTCTCTTCCGTATCTCTCTTCCGTATCTCTCTTCCGTATCTCTCTTCCGTATCTCTCTTCCGTATCTCTCTTCCGTATCTCTCTTCCGTATCTCTCTTCCCTTCTCTTCCGTATCTCTCTTCCGTATCTCTCTTCCGTATCTCTCTTCCGTATCTCTCTTCCGTATCTCTCTTCCGTATCTCTCTTCCGTATCTCTCTTCCCTTCTCTTCCGTATCTCTCTTCCGTATCTCTCTTCCGTTTCTCTCTTCCGTATCTCTCTTCCGTATCTCTCTTCCGTATCTCTCTTCCGTATCTCTCTTCCGTATCTCTCTTCCGTATCTCTCTTCCGTATCTCTCTTCCGTATCTCTCTTCCGTATCTCTCTTCCGTATCTCTCTTCCCTTCTCTTCCGTATCTCTCTTCCGTATCTCTCTTCCGTATCTCTCTTCCGTATCTCTCTTCCGTATCTCTCTTCCGTATCTCTCTTCCGTATCTCTCTTCCGTATCTCTCTTCCGTATCTCTCTTCCGTATCTCTCTTCCGTATCTCTCTTCCGTATCTCTCTTCCGTATCTCTCTTCCGTATCTCTCTTCCGTATCTCTCTTCCGTATCTCTCTTCCGTATCTCTCTTCCGTATCTCTCTTCCGTATCTCTCTTCCCTTCTCTTCCCTTCTCTTCCGTATCTCTCTTCCGTATCTCTCTTCCGTATCTCTCTTCCGTATCTCTTCCGTATCTCTCTTCCGTATCTCTCTTCCGTATCTCTCTTCCGTATCTCTCTTCCGTATCTCTCTTCCGTATCTCTCTTCCGTATCTCTCTTCCGTATCTCTCTTCCGTATCTCTCTTCCGTATCTCTCTTCCCTTCTCTTCCCTTCTCTTCCGTATCTCTCTTCCGTATCTCTCTTCCGTATCTCTCTTCCGTATCTCTCTTCCGTATCTCTCTTCCGTATCTCTCTTCCGTATCTCTCTTCCGTATCTCTCTTCCGTATCTCTCTTCCCTTCTCTTCCCTTCTCTTCCGTATCTCTCTTCCGTATCTCTCTTCCGTATCTCTCTTCCGTATCTCTTCCGTATCTCTCTTCCGTATCTCTCTTCCGTATCTCTCTTCCGTATCTCTCTTCCGTATCTCTCTTCCGTATCTCTCTTCCGTATCTCTCTTCCCTTCTCTTCCCTTCTCTTCCCTTCTCTTCCGTATCTCTCTTCCGTATCTCTCTTCCGTATCTCTCTTCCGTATCTCTCTTCCGTATCTCTCTTCCGTATCTCTCTTCCGTATCTCTCTTCCGTATCTCTCGTCCGTATCTCTCGTCCGTATCTCTCGTCCGTCCCTTCTCGTCCCTTCTCTCTTCCCTTCTCTTCCGTATCTCTCTTCCGTATCTCTCTTCCGTATCTCTCTTCCCTTCTCTTCCCTTCTCTTCTCTTCTCTTCCCTTCTCTTCCGTATCTCTCTTCCGTATCTCTCTTCCGTATCTCTTCCGTATCTCTCTTCCGTATCTCTTCCGTATCTCTCTTCCGTATCTCTCTTCCGTATCTCTCTTCCGTATCTCTCTTCCGTATCTCTCTTCCGTATCTCTCTTCCGTATCTCTCTTCCGTATCTCTCTTCCGTATCTCTCTTCCGTATCTCTCTTCCGTATCTCTCTTCCGTATCTCTCTTCCGTATCTCTCTTCCGTATCTCTCTTCCGTATCTCTCTTCCGTATCTCTCTTCCGTATCTCTCTTCCGTATCTCTCTTCCGTATCTCTCGTCCGTATCTCTCGTCCGTATCTCTCGTCCGTATCTCTCGTCCGTATCTCTCGTCCGTCCCTTCTCGTCCCTTCTCTCTTCCCTTCTCTTCCGTATCTCTCTTCCGTCTCTCTCTTCCGTCTCTCTCTTCCGTCTCTCTCTTCCGTCTCTCTCTTCCGTCTCTCTCTTCCGTCTCTCTCTTCCGTCTCTCTCTTCCGTCCCTTCTCTCTTCCCTTCTATTCCGTATCTCTCTTCCCTACTCTTCCCTACTCTTCCCTTCTCTTCCCTACTCTTCCCTTCTCTTCCCTTCTCTTCCCTTCTCTTCCGTATATCTCTTCCCTTCTCTTCCGTATCTCTCTTCCCTTCTCTTCCGTATCTCTCTTCCCTTCTCCTCCGTATCTCCCTTCCCTTCTCTCCCCTTCTCTTCCGTATCTCTCTTCCCTTCTCTTCCCTTCTCTTCCCTTCTCTTCCCTTCTCTTCCCTTCTCTTCCCTTCTCTTCCGTATCTCTCTTCCCTTCTCTTCCGTATCTCTCTTCCCTTCTCTTCTGTATCTCTCTTCCGTATCTCTCTTCCGTATCTCTCTTCCGTATCTCTCTTCCGTATCTCTCTTCCGTATCTCTCTTCCGTATCTCTCTTCCGTATCTCTCTTCCGTATCTCTCTTCCGTATCTCTCGTCCGTCCCTTCTCGTCCCTTCTCTCTTCCCTTCTCTTCCGTATCTCTCTTCCCTACTCTTCCCTACTCTTCCCTACTCTTCCCTACTCTTCCCTACTCTTCCCTACTCTTCCCTTCCTCTCTTCCCTTCCTCTCTTCCCTTCCTCTCTTCCCTTCCTCTCTTCCCTTCCTCTCTTCCCTTCCTCTCTTCGCTTCCTCTCTTCCCTTCCTCTCTTCCCTTCCTCTCTTCCCTTCCTCTCTTCCGTATCTCTCTTCGCTTCTCTTCCGTATCTCTCTTCGCTTCTCTTCCGTATCTCTCTTCGCTTCTCTTCCGTATCTCTCTTCGCTTCTCTTCCGTATCTCTCTTCCCTTCTCTTCCCTTCTCTTCCCTTCTCTTCCCTTCTCTTCCCTTCTCTTCCCTTCTCTTCCCTTCTCTTCCCTTCTCTTCCGTATCTCTCTTCCGTATCTCTCTTCCGTATCTCTCTTCCGTATCTCTCTTCCGTATCTCTCTTCCGTATCTCTCTTCCGTATCTCTCTTCCGTATCTCTCTTCCGTATCTCTCTTCCGTATCTCTCTTCCGTATCTCTCTTCCGTATCTCTCTTCCGTATCTCTCTTCCGTATCTCTCTTCCGTATCTCTCTTCCGTAGCCCTCTTCCGTATCTCTCTTCCGTAGCCCTCTTCCGTAGCCCTCTTCCGTATCTCTCTTCCGTATCTCTCTTCCGTATCTCTTCCGTATCTCTCTTCCGTATCTCTCTTCCGTATCTCTCTTCCGTATCTCTCTTCCGTATCTCTCTTCCGTATCTCTCTTCCGTATCTCTCTTCCGTATCTCTCTTCCGTATCTCTCTTCCGTATCTCTCTTCCGTATCTCTCTTCCGTATCTCTCTTCCGTATCTCTCTTCCGTATCTCTCTTCCGTATCTCTCTTCCGTATCTCTCTTCCGTATCTCTCTTCCGTATCTCTCTTCCGTATCTCTCGTCCGTATCTCTCGTCCGTATCTCTCGTCCGTATCTCTCGTCCGTATCTCTCGTCCGTCCCTTCTCGTCCCTTCTCTCTTCCCTTCTCTTCCGTATCTCTCTTCCGTCTCTCTCTTCCGTCTCTCTCTTCCGTCTCTCTCTTCCGTCTCTCTCTTCCGTCTCTCTCTTCCGTCTCTCTCTTCCGTCTCTCTCTTCCGTCCCTTCTCTCTTCCCTTCTATTCCGTATCTCTCTTCCCTACTCTTCCCTACTCTTCCCTTCTCTTCCCTACTCTTCCCTTCTCTTCCCTTCTCTTCCCTTCTCTTCCGTATATCTCTTCCCTTCTCTTCCGTATCTCTCTTCCCTTCTCTTCCGTATCTCTCTTCCCTTCTCCTCCGTATCTCCCTTCCCTTCTCTCCCCTTCTCTTCCGTATCTCTCTTCCCTTCTCTTCCCTTCTCTTCCCTTCTCTTCCCTTCTCTTCCCTTCTCTTCCCTTCTCTTCCGTATCTCTCTTCCCTTCTCTTCCGTATCTCTCTTCCCTTCTCTTCTGTATCTCTCTTCCGTATCTCTCTTCCGTATCTCTCTTCCGTATCTCTCTTCCGTATCTCTCTTCCGTATCTCTCTTCCGTATCTCTCTTCCGTATCTCTCTTCCGTATCTCTCTTCCGTATCTCTCGTCCGTCCCTTCTCGTCCCTTCTCTCTTCCCTTCTCTTCCGTATCTCTCTTCCCTACTCTTCCTACTCTTCCCTACTCTTCCCTACTCTTCCCTACTCTTCCCTACTCTTCCCTTCCTCTCTTCCCTTCCTCTCTTCCCTTCCTCTCTTCCCTTCCTCTCTTCCCTTCCTCTCTTCCCTTCCTCTCTTCGCTTCCTCTCTTCCCTTCCTCTCTTCCCTTCCTCTCTTCCCTTCCTCTCTTCCGTATCTCTCTTCGCTTCTCTTCCGTATCTCTCTTCGCTTCTCTTCCGTATCTCTCTTCGCTTCTCTTCCGTATCTCTCTTCGCTTCTCTTCCGTATCTCTCTTCCCTTCTCTTCCCTTCTCTTCCCTTCTCTTCCCTTCTCTTCCCTTCTCTTCCCTTCTCTTCCCTTCTCTTCCCTTCTCTTCCGTATCTCTCTTCCGTATCTCTCTTCCGTATCTCTCTTCCGTATCTCTCTTCCGTATCTCTCTTCCGTATCTCTCTTCCGTATCTCTCTTCCGTATCTCTCTTCCGTATCTCTCTTCCGTATCTCTCTTCCGTATCTCTCTTCCGTATCTCTCTTCCGTATCTCTCTTCCGTATCTCTCTTCCGTATCTCTCTTCCGTAGCCCTCTTCCGTATCTCTCTTCCGTAGCCCTCTTCCGTAGCCCTCTTCCGTATCTCTCTTCCGTATCTCTCTTCCGTAGCCCTCTTCCGTATCTCTCTTCCGTATCTCTCTTCCGTAGCCCTCTTCCGTAGCCCTCTTCCGTAGCCCTCTTCCGTAGCCCTCTTCCGTAGCCCTCTTCCGTAGCCCTCTTCCGTAGCCCTCTTCCGTAGCCCTCTTCCCTTCTCTTCCGTATCTCTCTTCCCTTCTCTTCCGTATCTCTCTTCCCTTCTCTTCCGTATCTCTCTTCCCTTCTCTTCCGTATCTCTCTTCCCTTCTCTTCCGTATCTCTCTTCCGTATCTCTCTTCCGTATCTCTCTTCCGTATCTCTCTTCCGTATCTCTCTTCCGTATCTCTCTTCCGTATCTCTCTTCCGTATCTCTCTTCCGTATCTCTCTTCCGTATCTCTCTTCCGTATCTCTCTTCCGTATCTCTCTTCCGTATCTCTCTTCCGTATCTCTCTTCCGTATCTCTCTTCCGTATCTCTCTTCCGTATCTCTCTTCCGTATCTCTCTTCCGTATCTCTCTTCCGTATCTCTCTTCCGTATCTCTCTTCCGTATCTCTCTTCCGTATCTCTCTTCCGTATCTCTCTTCCGTATCTCTCTTCCGTATCTCTCTTCCGTATCTCTCTTTCCTTCTCTTCCGTATCTCTCTTTCCTTCTCTTCCGTATCTCTCTTTCCTTCTCTTCCGTATCTCTCTTCCGTATCTCTCTTTCCTTCTCTTCCGTATCTCTCTTTCCTTCTCTTCCGTATCTCTCTTCCGTATCTCTCTTCCGTATCTCTCTTCCGTATCTCTCTTCCGTATCTCTCTTCCGTATCTCTCTTCCGTATCTCTCTTCCGTATCTCTCTTTCCTTCTCTTCCGTATCTCTCTTCCGTATCTCTCTTCCGTATCTCTCTTCCGTATCTCTCTTCCGTATCTCTCTTCCCTTCTCTTCCCTTCTCTTCCGTATCTCTCTTCCGTATCTCTCTTCCGTATCTCTCTTCCGTATCTCTCTTCCGTATCTCTCTTCCGTATCTCTCTTCCGTATCTCTCTTCCGTATCTCTCTTCCCTTCTCTTCCCTTCTCTTCCGTATCTCTCTTCCGTATCTCTCTTCCGTATCTCTCTTCCGTATCTCTCTTCCGTATCTCTCTTCCGTATCTCTCTTCCGTATCTCTCTTCCGTATCTCTCTTCCGTATCTCTCTTCCGTATCTCTCTTCCGTATCTCTCTTCCGTATCTCTCTTCCGTATCTCTCTTCCGTATCTCTCTTCCCTTCTCTTCCCTTCTCTTCCGTATCTCTCTTCCGTATCTCTCTTCCGTATCTCTCTTCCGTATCTCTCTTCCGTATCTCTCTTCCGTATCTCTCTTCCGTATCTCTCTTCCGTATCTCTCTTCCGTATCTCTCTTCCCTTCTCTTCCCTTCTCTTCCGTATCTCTCTTCCGTATCTCTCTTCCGTATCTCTCTTCCGTATCTCTCTTCCGTATCTCTCTTCCGTATCTCTCTTCCGTATCTCTCTTCCGTATCTCTCTTCCGTATCTCTCTTCCGTATCTCTCTTCCGTATCTCTCTTCCCTTCTCTTCCCTTCTCTTCCGTATCTCTCTTCCGTATCTCTCTTCCGTATCTCTCTTCCGTATCTCTTCCGTATCTCTCTTCCGTATCTCTCTTCCGTATCTCTCTTCCGTATCTCTCTTCCCTTCTCTTCCCTTCTCTTCCGTATCTCTCTTCCGTATCTCTCTTCCGTATCTCTCTTCCGTATCTCTCTTCCGTATCTCTCTTCCGTATCTCTCTTCCGTATCTCTCTTCCGTATCTCTCTTCCGTATCTCTCTTCCGTATCTCTCTTCCCTTCTCTTCCCTTCTCTTCCGTATCTCTCTTCCGTATCTCTCTTCCGTATCTCTTCCGTATCTCTTCCGTATCTCTCTTCCGTATCTCTCTTCCGTATCTCTCTTCCGTATCTCTCTTCCGTATCTCTCTTCCCTTCTCTTCCCTTCTCTTCCCTTCTCTTCCCTTCTCTTCCGTATCTCTCTTCCGTATCTCTCTTCCGTATCTCTCTTCCGTATCTCTCTTCCGTATCTCTCTTCCGTATCTCTCTTCCGTATCTCTCTTCCGTATCTCTCTTCCGTATCTCTCTTCACTTCTCTTCCGTATCTCTCTTCCGTATCTCTCTTCCGTATCTCTCTTCCGTATCTCTCGTCCGTATCTCTCGTCCGTATCTCTCGTCCGTATCTCTCGTCCGTCCCTTCTCGTCCCTTCTCTCTTCCCTTCTCTTCCGTATCTCTCTTCCGTATCTCTCTTCCGTATCTCTCTTCCCTTCTCTTCCCTTCTCTTCTCTTCTCTTCCCTTCTCTTCCGTATCTCTCTTCCGTATCTCTCTTCCGTATCTCTCTTCCGTATCTCTCTTCCGTATCTCTCTTCCGTATCTCTCTTCCGTATCTCTCTTCCGTATCTCTCTTCCGTATCTCTCTTCCGTATCTCTCTTCCGTATCTCTCTTCCGTATCTCTCTTCCGTATCTCTCTTCCGTATCTCTCTTCCGTATCTCTCTTCCGTATCTCTCTTCCGTATCTCTCTTCCGTATCTCTCTTCCGTATCTCTCTTCCGTATCTCTCTTCACTTCTCTTCCGTATCTCTCTTCCGTATCTCTCTTCCGTATCTCTCTTCCGTATCTCTCTTCCGTATCTCTCTTCCGTATCTCTCTTCCGTATCTCTCTTCCGTATCTCTCTTCCGTATCTCTCTTCCGTATCTCTCGTCCGTATCTCTCGTCCGTATCTCTCGTCCGTCCCTTCTCGTCCCTTCTCTCTTCCCTTCTCTTCCGTATCTCTCTTCCGTATCTCTCTTCCGTATCTCTCTTCCGTCTCTCTCTTCCGTCTCTCTCTTCCGTCCCTTCTCTCTTCCCTTCTATTCCGTATCTCTCTTCCCTACTCTTCCCTACTCTTCCCTTCTCTTCCCTACTCTTCCCTTCTCTTCCCTTCTCTTCCCTTCTCCTCCGTATCTCTCTTCCCTTCTCTTCCGTATATCTCTTCCCTTCTCTTCCGTATCTCTCTTCCCTTCTCTTCCGTATCTCTCTTCCCTTCTCCTCCGTATCTCCCTTCCCTTCTCTCCCCTTCTCTTCCGTATCTCTCTCCCCTTCTCTTCCGTATCTCTCTTCCCTTCTCTTCCCTTCTCTTCCCTTCTCTTCCCTTCTCTTCCCTTCTCTTCCCTTCTCTTCCCTTCTCTTCCGTATCTCTCTTCCCTTCTCTTCCGTATCTCTCTTCCCTTCTCTTCCGTATCTCTCTTCCCTTCTCCTCCGTATCTCCCTTCCCTTCTCTCCCCTTCTCTTCCGTATCTCTCTTCCCTTCTCTTCCCTTCTCTTCCCTTCTCTTCCCTTCTCTTCCCTTCTCTTCCCTTCTCTTCCCTCTCTTCCCTTCTCTTCCCTTCTCTTCCCTTCTCTTCCCTTCTCTTCCCTTCTCTTCCCTTCTCTTCCGTATCTCTCTTCCCTTCTCTTCCGTATCTCTCTTCCCTTCTCTTCTGTATCTCTCTTCTGTATCTCTCTTCCGTATCTCTCTTCCGTATCTCTCTTCCGTATCTCTCTTCCGTATCTCTCTTCCGTATCTCTCTTCCGTATCTCTCTTCCGTATCTCTCTTCCGTATCTCTCTTCCGTATCTCTCTTCCGTATCTCTCTTCCGTAGCCCTCTTCCGTATCTCTCTTCCGTAGCCCTCTTCCGTAGCCCTCTTCCGTATCTCTCTTCCGTAGCCCTCTTCCGTATCTCTCTTCCGTATCTCTCTTCCGTAGCCCTCTTCCGTAGCCCTCTTCCGTAGCCCTCTTCCGTAGCCCTCTTCCGTAGCCCTCTTCCGTAGCCCTCTTCCGTAGCCCTCTTCCCTTCTCTTCCGTATCTCTCTTCCCTTCTCTTCCGTATCTCTCTTCCCTTCTCTTCCGTATCTCTCTTCCCTTCTCTTCCGTATCTCTCTTCCCTTCTCTTCCGTATCTCTCTTCCCTTCTCTTCCTTATCTCTCTTCCCTTCTCTTCCGTATCTCTCTTCCGTATCTCTCTTCCGTATCTCTCTTCCGTATCTCTCTTCCGTAGCCCTCTTCCGTAGCCCTCTTCCGTAGCCCTCTTCCGTAGCCCTCTTCCGTAGCCCTCTTCCGTAGCCCTCTTCCGTAGCCCTCTTCCGTATCTCTCTTTCCTTCTCTTCCGTATCTCTCTTCCGTATCTCTCTTCCGTATCTCTCTTCCGTCCCTTCTCGTCCCTTCTCTCTTCCCTTCTCTTCCGTATCTCTCTTCCCTACTCTTCCCTACTCTTCCCTACTCTTCCCTAATCTTCCCTACTCTTCCCTACTCTTCCCTTCTCTTCCGTATCTCTCTTCCCTTCTCTTCCGTATCTCTCTTCCCTTCCCTCTTCCCTTCTCTCTTCCCTTCTCTCTTCCCTTCTCTCTTCCCTTCTCTCTTCCCTTCTCTCTTCCCTTCTCTCTTCCGTATCTCTCTTCCGTATCTCTCTTCCGTATCTCTCTTCCGTATCTCTCTTCCGTATCTCTCTTCCGTATCTCTCTTCCGTATCTCTCTTCCGTATCTCTCTTCCGTATCTCTCTTCCGTATCTCTCTTCCGTAGCCCTCTTCCGTAGCCCTCTTCCGTAGCCCTCTTCCGTAGCCCTCTTCCGTAGCCCTCTTCCGTAGCCCTCTTCCGTATCTCTCTTCCGTATCTCTCTTCCGTATCTCTCTTCCGTATCTCTCTTCCGTATCTCTCTTCCGTATCTCTCTTCCGTAGCCCTCTTCCGTAGCCCTCTTCCGTAGCCCTCTTCCGTAGCCCTCTTCCGTAGCCCTCTTCCGTAGCTCTCTTCCGTAGCTCTCTTCCGTAGCTCTCTTCCGTAGCTCTCTTCCGTAGCTCTCTTCCCTTCTCTTCCGTAGCTCTCTTCCCTTCTCGTCCCTTCTCTCTTCCCTTCTCCTCCGTATCTCTCTTCCCTTCTCCTCCCTTCTCCTCCGTATCTCTCTTCCCTTCTCTTCCCTTCTCTTCCGTGTCTCTCTTCCCTTCTCCTCCGTATCTCTCTTCCCTTCTCCTCCGTATCTCTCTTCCCTTCTCCTCCGTATCTCTCTTCGCTTCTCTTCCGTATCTCTCTTCCCTTCTCCTCCGTATCTCTCTTCCCTTCTCCTCCGTATCTCTCTTCCCTTCTCCTCCGTATCTCTCTTCCCTTCTCCTCCGTATCTCTCTTCCCTTCTCCTCCGTATCTCTCTTCCCTTCTCCTCCGTATCTCTCTTCCCTTCTCTTCCCTTCTCTTCCGTATCTCTCTTCCGTATCTCTCGTCCGTATCTCTCGTCCGTATCTCTCGTCCGTATCTCTCTTCCGTATCTCTCTTCCGTATCTCTCTTCCGTATCTCTCGTCCGTATCTCTCTTCCGTATCTCTCGTCCGTATCTCTCGTCCGTATCTCTCGTCCGTATCTCTCTTCCGTATCTCTCTTCCGTATCTCTCTTCCGTATCTCTCTTCCGTATCTCTCTTCCGTATCTCCTGTCCCTTCTCTCTTCACTTCTCTTCCGTATCTCTCTTCCGTATCTCTCTTCCGTATCTCTCTTCCGTATCTCTCTTCCGTCCCTTCTCTTCCGTCCCATCTCTCTTCCGTCCCATCTCTCTTCCGTCCCATCTCTCTTCCGTCCCATCTCTCTTCCGTCCCATCTCTCTTCCGTCCCTTCTCTCTTCCGTCCCTTCTCTCTTCCGTCCCTTCTCTCTTCCGTCCCTTCTCTCTTCCGTCCCTTCTCTCTTCCGTCCCTTCTCTTCCGTGTCTCTCGTCCCTTCTCTTCCGTGTCTCTCTTCCCTTCTCCTCCGTATCTCTCTTCCCTTCTCTTCCGTATCTCTCTTCCCTTCTCCTCCGTATCTCTCTTCCCTTCTCTTCCGTATCTCTCTTCCCTTCTCTTCCGTATCTCTCTTCCCTTCTCCTCCGTATCTCTCTTCCCTTCTCCTCCGTAACTCTCTTCCCTTCTCTTCCCTTCTCTTCCGTATCTCTCTTCGCTTCTCTTCCGTATCTCTCTTCCCTTCTCTTCCGTATCTCTCTTCCCTTCTCTTCCGTATCTCTCTTCCCTTCTCTTCCCTTCTCTTCCCTTCTCTTCCCTTCTCTTCCCTTCTCTTCCCTTCTCTTCCCTTCTCTTCCCTTCTCTTCCCTTCTCTTCCCTTCTCTTCCCTTCTCTTCCGTATCTCTCTTCCCTTCTCTTCCGTATCTCTCTTCCCTTCTCTTCCGTATCTCTCTTCCCTTCTCCTCCGTATCTCTCTTCCCTTCTCCTCCGTATCTCTCTTCCCTTCTCCTCCGTATCTCTCTTCCCTTCTCCTCCGTATCTCTCTTCCCTTCTCCTCCGTATCTCTCTTCCCTTCTCTTCCGTATCTCTCTTCCCTTCTCTTCCGTATCTCTCTTCCGTATCTCTCTTCCGTATCTCTCTTCCGTATCTCTCTTTCCTTCTCTTCCGTATCTCTCTTCCGTATCTCTCTTCCGTATCTCTCTTCCGTATCTCTCTTCCGTATCTCTCTTCCGTATCTCTCTTCCGTATCTCTCTTCCGTATCTCTCTTTCCTTCTCTTCCGTATCTCTCTTCCGTATCTCTCTTCCGTATCTCTCTTTCCTTCTCTTCCGTATCTCTCTTCCGTATCTCTCTTCCGTATCTCTCTTTCCTTCTCTTCCGTATCTCTCTTCCGTATCTCTCTTCCGTATCTCTCTTCCGTATCTCTCTTCCGTATCTCTCTTCCGTATCTCTCTTCCGTATCTCTCTTTCCTTCTCTTCCGTATCTCTCTTCCGTATCTCTCTTCCGTATCTCTCTTCCGTATCTCTCTTTCCTTCTCTTCCGTATCTCTCTTCCGTATCTCTCTTTCCTTCTCTTCCGTATCTCTCTTCCGTATCTCTCTTCCGTATCTCTCTTCCGTATCTCTCTTTCCTTCTCTTCCGTATCTCTCTTCCGTATCTCTCTTTCCTTCTCTTCCGTATCTCTCTTCCGTATCTCTCTTCCGTATCTCTCTTCCGTATCTCTCTTCCGTATCTCTCTTTCCTTCTGTTCCGTATCTCTCTTCCCTTCTCTTCCGTATCTCTCTTCCGTATCTCTCTTCCCTTCTCTTCCGTATCTCTCTTCCCTTCTCTTCCGTATCTCTCTTCCCTTCTCTTCCGTATCTCTCTTCCGTATCTCTCTTCCGTATCTCTCTTCCGTATCTCTCTTCCGTATCTCTCTTCCGTATCTCTCTTTCCTTCTCTTCCGTATCTCTCTTCCGTATCTCTCTTTCCTTCTCTTCCGTATCTCTCTTCCGTATCTCTCTTCCGTATCTCTCTTCCGTATCTCTCTTCCGTATCTCTCTTTCCTTCTGTTCCGTATCTCTCTTCCCTTCTCTTCCGTATCTCTCTTCCGTATCTCTCTTCCCTTCTCTTCCGTATCTCTCTTCCCTTCTCTTCCGTATCTCTCTTCCCTTCTCTTCCGTATCTCTCTTCCGTATCTCTCTTCCGTATCTCTCTTCCGTATCTCTCTTCCGTATCTCTCTTCCGTATCTCTCTTTCCTTCTCTTCCGTATCTCTCTTCCGTATCTCTCTTTCCTTCTCTTCCGTATCTCTCTTCCGTATCTCTCTTTCCTTCTCTTCCGTATCTCTCTTCCGTATCTCTCTTCCGTATCTCTCTTCCGTATCTCTCTTCCGTATCTCTCTTCCGTATCTCTCTTCCGTATCTCTCTTCCGTATCTCTCTTCCGTATCTCTCTTCCGTATCTCTCTTCCGTATCTCTCTTCCGTATCTCTCTTCCGTATCTCTCTTCCGTATCTCTCTTTCCTTCTCTTCCGTATCTCTCTTTCCTTCTCTTCCGTATCTCTCTTTCCTTCTCTTCCGTATCTCTCTTTCCTTCTCTTCCGTATCTCTCTTCCGTATCTCTCTTCCGTATCTCTCTTTCCTTCTCTTCCGTATCTCTCTTTCCTTCTCTTCCGTATCTCTCTTCCGTATCTCTCTTCCGTATCTCTCTTCCGTATCTCTCTTCCGTATCTCTCTTCCGTATCTCTCTTCCGTATCTCTCTTCCGTATCTCTCTTTCCTTCTCTTCCGTATCTCTCTTCCGTATCTCTCTTTCCTTCTCTTCCGTATCTCTCTTCCGTATCTCTCTTCCGTATCTCTCTTCCGTATCTCTCTTCCGTATCTCTCTTCCGTATCTCTCTTTCCTTCTCTTCCGTATCTCTCTTTCCTTCTCTTCCGTATCTCTCTTTCCTTCTCTTCCGTATCTCTCTTCCGTATCTCTCTTCCGTATCTCTCTTCCGTATCTCTCTTCCGTATCTCTCTTTCCTTCTCTTCCGTATCTCTCTTTCCTTCTCTTCCGTATCTCTCTTTCCTTCTCTTCCGTATCTCTCTTCCGTATCTCTCTTCCGTATCTCTCTTCCGTATCTCTCTTCCGTATCTCTCTTCCGTATCTCTCTTTCCTTCTCTTCCGTATCTCTCTTCCGTATCTCTCTTCCGTATCTCTCTTTCCTTCTCTTCCGTATCTCTCTTCCGTATCTCTCTTTCCTTCTCTTCCGTATCTCTCTTCCGTATCTCTCTTCCGTATCTCTCTTCCGTATCTCTCTTCCGTATCTCTCTTCCGTATCTCTCTTCCGTATCTCTCTTCCGTATCTCTCTTCCGTATCTCTCTTCCGTATCTCTCTTTCCTTCTCTTCCGTATCTCTCTTCCGTATCTCTCTTCCCTTCTCTTCCGTATCTCTCTTTCCTTCTCTTCCGTATCTCTCTTTCCTTCTCTTCCGTATCTCTCTTCCGTATCTCTCTTCCGTATCTCTCTTTCCTTCTCTTCCGTATCTCTCTTTCCTTCTCTTCCGTATCTCTCTTTCCTTCTCTTCCGTATCTCTCTTCCGTATCTCTCTTCCGTATCTCTCTTCCGTATCTCTCTTCCGTATCTCTCTTCCCTTCTCTTCCGTATCTCTCTTCCGTATCTCTCTTCCGTATCTCTCTTCCGTATCTCTCTTCCGTATCTCTCTTCCGTATCTCTCTTCCGTATCTCTCTTCCGTATCTCTCTTCCGTATCTCTCTTTCCTTCTCTTCCGTATCTCTCTTCCGTATCTCTCTTTCCTTCTCTTCCGTATCTCTCTTCCGTATCTCTCTTTCCTTCTCTTCCGTATCTCTCTTTCCTTCTCTTCCGTATCTCTCTTTCCTTCTCTTCCGTATCTCTCTTTCCTTCTCTTCCGTATCTCTCTTTCCTTCTCTTCCGTATCTCTCTTCCGTATCTCTCTTCCGTATCTCTCTTCCGTATCTCTCTTCCGTATCTCTCTTCCGTATCTCTCTTCCGTATCTCTCTTCCGTATCTCTCTTCCGTATCTCTCTTCCGTATCTCTCTTCCGTATCTCTCTTCCGTATCTCTCTTTCCTTCTCTTCCGTATCTCTCTTTCCTTCTCTTCCGTATCTCTCTTTCCTTCTCTTCCGTATCTCTCTTCCGTATCTCTCTTCCGTATCTCTCTTCCGTATCTCTCTTCCGTATCTCTCTTTCCTTCTCTTCCGTATCTCTCTTTCCTTCTCTTCCGTATCTCTCTTTCCTTCTCTTCCGTATCTCTCTTCCGTATCTCTCTTCCGTATCTCTCTTCCGTATCTCTCTTCCGTATCTCTCTTCCGTATCTCTCTTCCGTATCTCTCTTTCCTTCTCTTCCGTATCTCTCTTCCGTATCTCTCTTCCGTATCTCTCTTCCGTATCTCTCTTCCGTATCTCTCTTCCGTATCTCTCTTCCGTATCTCTCTTCCGTATCTCTCTTCCGTATCTCTCTTTCCTTCTCTTCCGTATCTCTCTTTCCTTCTCTTCCGTATCTCTCTTTCCTTCTCTTCCGTATCTCTCTTCCGTATCTCTCTTCCGTATCTCTCTTCCGTATCTCTCTTCCGTATCTCTCTTCCGTCCCTTCTCTCTTCCCTTCTCTTCCGTATCTCTCTTCCCTACTCTTCCCTACTCTTCCCTACTCTTCCCTACTCTTCCCTACTCTTCCCTACTCTTCCCTACTCTTCCCTTCTCTTCCGTATCTCTCTTCCCTTCTCTTCCGTATCTCTCTTCCCTTCTCTCTTCCCTTCTCTCTTCCCTTCTCTTCCGTATCTCTCTTCCCTACTCTTCCCTACTCTTCCCTACTCTTCCCTACTCTTCCCTACTCTTCCCTACTCTTCCCTACTCTTCCCTTCTCTTCCGTATCTCTCTTCCGTATCTCTCTTCCGTCCCTTCTCGTCCCTTCTCTCTTCCCTTCTCTTCCGTATCTCTCTTCCCTACTCTTCCCTACTCTTCCCTACTCTTCCCTACTCTTCCCTACTCTTCCCTACTCTTCCCTACTCTTCCCTACTCTTCCGTATCTCTCTTCCCTTCTCTTCCGTATCTCTCTTCCCTTCTCTCTTCCCTTCTCTCTTCCGTATCTCTCTTCCGTATCTCTCTTCCGTATCTCTCTTCCGTATCTCTCTTCCGTGTCTCTCTTCCGTGTCTCTCTTCCGTGTCTCTCTTCCGTGTCTCTCTCGTCCCGTGTCTCTCGTCCCGTGTCTCTCTCGTCCCGTGTCTCTCTCGTCCCGTGTCTCTCTCGTCCCTTCTCTTCCGTATCTCTCGTCCCTTCTCGTCCCTTCTCATCCCTTCTCGTCCCTTCTCGTCCCTTCTCTTCCGTATCTCCCGTGCCTTCTCGTCCCTTCTCTTCCGTATCTCCCGTCCCTTCTCTTCCGTATCTTCCGTCCCTTCTCGTCCCTTCTCGTCCCTTCTCTTCCGTATCTCTCGTCCCTTCTCTTCCGTATCTCTCTTCCGTATCTCTCTTCCGTATCTCTCTTCCCTTCTCTTCCGTATCTCTCTTCCGTATCTCTCTTCCGTATCTCTCTTCCGTATCTCTCTTCCGTATCTCTCTTCCGTATCTCTCTTCCGTATCTCTCTTCCGTATCTCTCTTCCGTATCTCTCTTCCGTATCTCTCTTCCGTATCTCTCTTCCGTATCTCTCTTCCGTATCTCTCTTCCCTTCTCTTCCCTTCTCTTCCCTTCTCTTCCCTTCTCTTCCCTTCTCCTCCGTATCTCTCTTCCCTTCTCCTCCGTATCTCTCTTCCCTTCTCTTCCGTATCTCTCTTCCCTTCTTTTCCGTATCTCTCTTCCCTTCTCCTCCGTATCTCTCTTCCCTTCTCCTCCGTATCTCTCTTCCCTTCTCCTCCGTATCTCTCTTCCCTTCTCCTCCGTATCTCTCTTCCCTTCTCCTCCGTATCTCTCTTCCCTTCTCTTCCGTATCTCTCTTCCCTTCTCTTCCGTATCTCTCTTCCCTTCTCTTCCGTATCTCTCTTCCCTTCTCTTCCGTATCTCTCTTCCCTTCTCTTCCCTTCTCTTCCGTATCTCTCTTCCCTTCTCTTCCGTATCTCTCTTCCCTTCTTTTCCGTATCTCTCTTCCCTTCTCTTCCCTTCTCTTCCGTATCTCTCGTCCGTATCTCTCGTCCGTATCTCTCGTCCGTATCTCTCGTCCGTATCTCTCTTCTCTTCTCATCCGTATCTCTCGTCTGTATCTCTCGTCCGTATCTCTCGTCCGTATCTCTCGTCCGTATCTCTCGTCCCTTCTCGTCCCTTCTCGTCAGTATCTCTCGTCCCTTCTCGTCCCTTCTCATCCCTTCTCGTCCGTATCTTCCGTCCCTTCTCGTCCGTCCCTTCTCGTCCATATCTTCCCGTCCCTATCTTCCTTCCCTTCCCTTCCTCCGTATCTCTCTTCCCTTCTCCTCCCTTCTCCTCCGTATCTCTCTTCCCTTCTCTTCCCTTCTCTTCCGTGTCTCTCTTCCCTTCTCTTCCGTGTCTCTCTTCCCTTCTCCTCCGTATCTCTCTTCCCTTCTCCTCCGTATCTCTCTTCCCTTCTCTTCCGTATCTCTCTTCCCTTCTCTTCCGTATCTCTCTTCCCTTCTCCTCCGTATCTCTCTTCCCTTCTCCTCCGTAACTCTCTTCCCTTCTCTTCCCTTCTCTTCCGTATCTCTCTTCGCTTCTCTTCCGTATCTCTCTTCCCTTCTCTTCCGTATCTCTCTTCCCTTCTCTTCCGTATCTCTCTTCCCTTCTCTTCCCTTCTCTTCCCTTCTCTTCCCTTCTCTTCCCTTCTCTTCCCTTCTCTTCCCTTCTCTTCCCTTCTCTTCCGTATCTCTCTTCCCTTCTCTTCCGTATCTCTCTTCCCTTCTCTTCCGTATCTCTCTTCCCTTCTCCTCCGTATCTCTCTTCCCTTCTCCTCCGTATCTCTCTTCCCTTCTCCTCCGTATCTCTCTTCCCTTCTCCTCCGTATCTCTCTTCCCTTCTCCTCCGTATCTCTCTTCCCTTCTCTTCCGTATCTCTCTTCCCTTCTCTTCCGTATCTCTCTTCCGTATCTCTCTTCCGTATCTCTCTTTCCTTCTCTTCCGTATCTCTCTTCCGTATCTCTCTTCCGTATCTCTCTTCCGTATCTCTCTTCCGTATCTCTCTTCCGTATCTCTCTTCCGTATCTCTCTTCCGTATCTCTCTTCCGTATCTCTCTTCCGTATCTCTCTTTCCTTCTCTTCCGTATCTCTCTTCCGTATCTCTCTTCCGTATCTCTCTTTCCTTCTCTTCCGTATCTCTCTTCCGTATCTCTCTTCCGTATCTCTCTTCCGTATCTCTCTTCCGTATCTCTCTTTCCTTCTCTTCCGTATCTCTCTTCCGTATCTCTCTTTCCTTCTCTTCCGTATCTCTCTTCCGTATCTCTCTTCCGTATCTCTCTTTCCTTCTCTTCCGTATCTCTCTTCCGTATCTCTCTTCCGTATCTCTCTTTCCTTCTCTTCCGTATCTCTCTTCCGTATCTCTCTTCCGTATCTCTCTTCCGTATCTCTCTTCCGTATCTCTCTTTCCTTCTCTTCCGTATCTCTCTTCCGTATCTCTCTTCCGTATCTCTCTTCCGTATCTCTTCCGTATCTCTCTTTCCTTCTCTTCCGTATCTCTCTTCCGTATCTCTCTTTCCTTCTCTTCCGTATCTCTCTTCCGTATCTCTCTTCCGTATCTCTCTTTCCTTCTCTTCCGTATCTCTCTTCCGTATCTCTCTTCCGTATCTCTCTTCCGTATCTCTCTTTCCTTCTCTTCCGTATCTCTCTTCCGTATCTCTCTTCCGTATCTCTCTTCCGTATCTCTCTTCCGTATCTCTCTTCCGTATCTCTCTTCCGTATCTCTCTTCCGTATCTCTCTTCCGTATCTCTCTTCCGTATCTCTCTTCCGTATCTCTCTTCCCTTCTCTTCCGTATCTCTCTTCCGTATCTCTCTTCCGTATCTCTCTTCCGTATCTCTCTTCCGTATCTCTCTTTCCTTCTGTTCCGTATCTCTCTTCCCTTCTCTTCCGTATCTCTCTTCCCTTCTCTTCCGTATCTCTCTTCCGTATCTCTCTTCCCTTCTCTTCCGTATCTCTCTTCCGTATCTCTCTTCCGTATCTCTCTTCCGTATCTCTCTTCCGTATCTCTCTTCCGTATCTCTCTTCCGTATCTCTCTTCCGTATCTCTCTTCCGTATCTCTCTTCCGTATCTCTCTTCCGTATCTCTCTTCCGTATCTCTCTTTCCTTCTCTTCCGTATCTCTCTTCCGTATCTCTCTTTCCTTCTCTTCCGTATCTCTCTTCCGTATCTCTCTTCCCTACTCTTCCCTACTCTTCCCTACTCTTCCCTACTCTTCCCTACTCTTCCCTACTCTTCCCTTCTCTTCCGTATCTCTCTTTCCTTCTCTTCCGTATCTCTCTTCCGTATCTCTCTTCCGTCCCTTCTCGTCCCTTCTCTCTTCCCTTCTCTTCCGTATCTCTCTTCCCTACTCTTCCCTACTCTTCCCTACTCTTCCCTACTCTTCCCTACTCTTCCCTACTCTTCCCTACTCTTCCGTATCTCTCTTCCCTACTCTTCCGTATCTCTCTTCCCTTCTCTCTTCCCTTCTCTCTTCCGTATCTCTCTTCCGTATCTCTCTTCCGTATCTCTCTTCCGTATCTCTCTTCCGTATCTCTCTTCCGTATCTCTCTTCCGTATCTCTCTTCCGTATCTCTCTTCCGTATCTCTCTTCCGTAGCCCTCTTCCGTAGCCCTCTTCCGTAGCCCTCTTCCGTAGCCCTCTTCCGTAGCCCTCTTCCGTAGCCCTCTTCCGTAGCTCTCTTCCGTAGCTCTCTTCCGTAGCTCTCTTCCGTAGCTCTCTTCCGTAGCTCTCTTCCGTAGCTCTCTTCCCTTCTCTTCCGTAGCTCTCTTCCCTTCTCGTCCCTTCTCTCTTCCCTTCTCGTCCCTTCTCTCTTCCCTTCTCCTCCGTATCTCTCTTCCCTTCTCTTCCGTATCTCTCTTCCCTTCTCTTCCGTATCTCTCTTCCCTTCTCTTCCGTATCTCTCTTCCCTTCTCTTCCGTATCTCTCGTCCCTTCTCTTCCCTATCTCTCGTCCCTTCTCTTCCGTATCTCTCGTCCCTTCTCTTCCCTATCTTCCGTCCCTTCTCTCTTCCGTCCCTTCTCTCTTCCGTCCCATCTCTCTTCCGTCCCATCTCTCTTCCGTCCCATCTCTCTTCCGTCCCTTCTCTCTTCCGTCCCTTCTCTCTTCCGTCCCTTCTCTCTTCCGTCCCTTCTCTCTTCCGTCCCTTCTCTTCCGTGTCTCTCTTCCCTTCTCTTCCGTATCTCTCTTCCCTTCTCCTCCGTATCTCTCTTCCCTTCTCTTCCGTATCTCTCTTCCCTTCTCCTCCGTATCTCTCTTCCCTTCTCTTCCGTATCTCTCTTCCCTTCTCTTCCGTATCTCTCTTCCCTTCTCCTCCGTATCTCTCTTCCCTTCTCCTCCGTAACTCTCTTCCCTTCTCTTCCCTTCTCTTCCGTATCTCTCTTCGCTTCTCTTCCGTATCTCTCTTCCCTTCTCTTCCGTATCTCTCTTCCCTTCTCTTCCGTATCTCTCTTCCCTTCTCTTCCCTTCTCTTCCCTTCTCTTCCCTTCTCTTCCCTTCTCTTCCCTTCTCTTCCCTTCTCTTCCCTTCTCTTCCCTTCTCTTCCCTTCTCTTCCGTATCTCTCTTCCCTTCTCTTCCGTATCTCTCTTCCCTTCTCTTCCGTATCTCTCTTCCCTTCTCCTCCGTATCTCTCTTCCCTTCTCCTCCGTATCTCTCTTCCCTTCTCCTCCGTATCTCTCTTCCCTTCTCCTCCGTATCTCTCTTCCCTTCTCCTCCGTATCTCTCTTCCCTTCTCTTCCGTATCTCTCTTCCGTATCTCTCTTCCGTATCTCTCTTTCCTTCTCTTCCGTATCTCTCTTCCGTATCTCTCTTCCGTATCTCTCTTCCGTATCTCTCTTCCGTATCTCTCTTCCGTATCTCTCTTTCCTTCTCTTCCGTATCTCTCTTCCGTATCTCTCTTCCGTATCTCTCTTTCCTTCTCTTCCGTATCTCTCTTCCGTATCTCTCTTCCGTATCTCTCTTTCCTTCTCTTCCGTATCTCTCTTCCGTATCTCTCTTCCGTATCTCTCTTCCGTATCTCTCTTCCGTATCTCTCTTTCCTTCTCTTCCGTATCTCTCTTCCGTATCTCTCTTCCGTATCTCTCTTCCGTATCTCTCTTTCCTTCTCTTCCGTATCTCTCTTCCGTATCTCTCTTCCGTATCTCTCTTTCCTTCTCTTCCGTATCTCTCTTCCGTATCTCTCTTTCCTTCTCTTCCGTATCTCTCTTCCGTATCTCTCTTCCGTATCTCTCTTCCGTATCTCTCTTTCCTTCTCTTCCGTATCTCTCTTCCGTATCTCTCTTTCCTTCTCTTCCGTATCTCTCTTCCGTATCTCTCTTCCGTATCTCTCTTCCGTATCTCTCTTTCCTTCTGTTCCGTATCTCTCTTCCCTTCTCTTCCGTATCTCTCTTCCCTTCTCTTCCGTATCTCTCTTCCGTATCTCTCTTCCCTTCTCTTCCGTATCTCTCTTCCGTATCTCTCTTCCGTATCTCTCTTCCGTATCTCTCTTCCGTATCTCTCTTCCGTATCTCTCTTTCCTTCTCTTCCGTATCTCTCTTTCCTTCTCTTCCGTATCTCTCTTCCGTATCTCTCTTTCCTTCTCTTCCGTATCTCTCTTCCGTATCTCTCTTTCCTTCTCTTCCGTATCTCTCTTCCGTATCTCTCTTCCGTATCTCTCTTCCGTATCTCTCTTCCGTATCTCTCTTCCGTATCTCTCTTCCGTATCTCTCTTCCGTATCTCTCTTCCGTATCTCTCTTCCGTATCTCTCTTCCGTATCTCTCTTCCGTATCTCTCTTCCGTATCTCTCTTCCGTATCTCTCTTTCCTTCTCTTCCGTATCTCTCTTTCCTTCTCTTCCGTATCTCTCTTCCGTATCTCTCTTCCGTATCTCTCTTCCGTATCTCTCTTCCGTATCTCTCTTCCGTATCTCTCTTCCGTATCTCTCTTTCCTTCTCTTCCGTATCTCTCTTCCGTATCTCTCTTCCGTATCTCTCTTTCCTTCTCTTCCGTATCTCTCTTCCGTATCTCTCTTCCGTATCTCTCTTCCGTATCTCTCTTCCGTATCTCTCTTCCGTATCTCTCTTCCGTATCTCTCTTCCGTATCTCTCTTCCGTATCTCTCTTCCGTATCTCTCTTCCGTATCTCTCTTCCGTATCTCTCTTCCGTATCTCTCTTTCCTTCTCTTCCGTATCTCTCTTCCGTATCTCTCTTTCCTTCTCTTCCGTATCTCTCTTTCCTTCTCTTCCGTATCTCTCTTTCCTTCTCTTCCGTATCTCTCTTTCCTTCTCTTCCGTATCTCTCTTTCCTTCTCTTCCGTATCTCTCTTTCCTTCTCTTCCGTATCTCTCTTCCGTATCTCTCTTCCGTATCTCTCTTCCGTATCTCTCTTCCGTATCTCTCTTCCGTATCTCTCTTTCCTTCTCTTCCGTATCTCTCTTCCGTATATCTCTTTCCTTCTCTTCCGTATCTCTCTTTCCTTCTCTTCCGTATCTCTCTTTCCTTCTCTTCCGTATCTCTCTTTCCTTCTCTTCCGTATCTCTCTTTCCTTCTCTTCCGTATCTCTCTTCCGTATCTCTCTTTCCTTCTCTTCCGTATCTCTCTTTCCTTCTCTTCCGTATCTCTCTTCCGTATCTCTCTTCCGTATCTCTCTTCCGTATCTCTCTTTCCTTCTCTTCCGTATCTCTCTTCCGTATCTCTCTTTCCTTCTCTTCCGTATCTCTCTTCCGTATCTCTCTTCCGTATCTCTCTTCCGTATCTCTCTTCCGTATCTCTCTTCCGTATCTCTCTTTCCTTCTCTTCCGTATCTCTCTTTCCTTCTCTTCCGTATCTCTCTTCCGTATCTCTCTTTCCTTCTCTTCCGTATCTCTCTTCCGTATCTCTCTTCCGTATCTCTCTTCCGTATCTCTCTTCCGTATCTCTCTTCCGTATCTCTCTTCCGTATCTCTCTTCCGTATCTCTCTTCCGTATCTCTCTTCCGTATCTCTCTTCCGTATCTCTCTTCCGTATCTCTCTTCCGTATCTCTCTTCCGTATCTCTCTTCCGTATCTCTCTTCCGTATCTCTCTTTCCTTCTCTTCCGTATCTCTCTTCCGTATCTCTCTTCCGTATCTCTCTTCCGTATCTCTCTTCCGTATCTCTCTTCCGTATCTCTCTTCCGTATCTCTCTTCCGTATCTCTCTTCCGTATCTCTCTTCCGTATCTCTCTTCCGTATCTCTCTTCCGTATCTCTCTTCCGTATCTCTCTTCCGTATCTCTCTTCCGTATCTCTCTTCCGTATCTCTCTTTCCTTCTCTTCCGTATCTCTCTTCCGTATCTCTCTTTCCTTCTCTTCCGTATCTCTCTTCCGTATCTCTCTTCCGTATCTCTCTTCCGTATCTCTCTTCCGTATCTCTCTTCCGTATCTCTCTTTCCTTCTCTTCCGTATCTCTCTTCCGTATCTCTCTTCCGTATCTCTCTTTCCTTCTCTTCCGTATCTCTCTTCCGTATCTCTCTTTCCTTCTCTTCCGTATCTCTCTTCCGTATCTCTCTTCCGTATCTCTCTTCCGTATCTCTCTTCCGTATCTCTCTTCCGTATCTCTCTTCCGTATCTCTCTTTCCTTCTCTTCCGTATCTCTCTTCCGTATCTCTCTTCCGTATCTCTCTTTCCTTCTCTTCCGTATCTCTCTTTCCTTCTCTTCCGTATCTCTCTTTCCTTCTCTTCCGTATCTCTCTTTCCTTCTCTTCCGTATCTCTCTTTCCTTCTCTTCCGTATCTCTCTTCCGTATCTCTCTTCCGTATCTCTCTTCCGTATCTCTCTTCCGTATCTCTCTTCCGTATCTCTCTTCCGTATCTCTCTTTCCTTCTCTTCCGTATCTCTCTTTCCTTCTCTTCCGTATCTCTCTTTCCTTCTCTTCCGTATCTCTCTTCCGTATCTCTCTTCCGTATCTCTCTTTCCTTCTCTTCCGTATCTCTCTTTCCTTCTCTTCCGTATCTCTCTTTCCTTCTCTTCCGTATCTCTCTTCCGTATCTCTCTTCCGTATCTCTCTTCCGTATCTCTCTTCCGTATCTCTCTTCCGTATCTCTCTTCCGTATCTCTCTTCCGTATCTCTCTTCCGTATCTCTCTTCCGTATCTCTCTTCCGTATCTCTCTTCCGTATCTCTCTTCCGTATCTCTCTTTCCTTCTCTTCCGTATCTCTCTTCCGTATCTCTCTTTCCTTCTCTTCCGTATCTCTCTTTCCTTCTCTTCCGTATCTCTCTTCCGTATCTCTCTTCCGTATCTCTCTTCCGTATCTCTCTTCCGTATCTCTCTTCCGTCTCTCTCTTCCGTCTCTCTCTTCCGTCTCTCTCTTCCGTCTCTCTCTTCCGTCTCTCTCTTCCGTATCTCTCTTCCGTATCTCTCTTCCGTATCTCTCTTCCGTATCTCTCTTCCCTTCTCTTCCCTTCTCTTCCCTTCTCTTCCCTTCTCTTCCCTTCTCTTCCCTTCTCTTCCGTATCTCTCTTCCCTTCTCCTCCGTATCTCTCTTCCCTTCTCTTCCGTATCTCTCTTCCCTTCTCTTCCGTATCTCTCTTCCCTTCTCTTCCGTATCTCTCTTCCCTTCTCCTCCGTATCTCTCTTCCCTTCTCCTCCGTATCTCTCTTCCCTTCTCCTCCGTATCTCTCTTCCCTTCTCCTCCGTATCTCTCTTCCCTTCTCCTCCGTATCTCTCTTCCCTTCTCTTCCGTATCTCTCTTCCCTTCTCTTCCGTATCTCTCTTCCCTTCTCTTCCGTATCTCTCTTCCCTTCTCTTCCGTATCTCTCTTCCCTTCTCTTCCGTATCTCTCTTCCCTTCTCTTCCGTATCTCTCTTCCCTTCTCTTCCGTATCTCTCTTCCCTTCTCTTCCCTTCTCTTCCGTATCTCTCTTCCCTTCTCTTCCGTATCTCTCTTCCCTTCTTTTCCGTATCTCTCTTCCCTTCTTTTCCGTATCTCTCTTCCCTTCTCTTCCCTTCTCTTCCGTATCTCTCGTCCGTATCTCTCGTCCGTATCTCTCGTCCGTATCTCTCGTCCGTATCTCTCGTCCGTATCTCTCGTCCGTATCTCTCGTCTGTATCTCTCGTCCGTATCTCTCGTCCCTTCTCGTCCCTTCTCGTCAGTATCTCTCGTCCCTTCTCGTCCCTTCTCATCCCTTCTCGTCCGTATCTTCCGTCCCTTCTCGTCCGTCCCTTCTCGTCCATATCTTCCCGTCCCTATCTTCCTTCCCTTCCCTTCCTCCGTATCTCTCTTCCCTTCTCCTCCCTTCTCCTCCGTATCTCTCTTCCCTTCTCTTCCCTTCTCTTCCGTGTCTCTCTTCCCTTCTCTTCCGTGTCTCTCTTCCCTTCTCCTCCGTATCTCTCTTCCCTTCTCCTCCGTATCTCTCTTCCCTTCTCTTCCGTATCTCTCTTCCCTTCTCTTCCGTATCTCTCTTCCCTTCTCCTCCGTATCTCTCTTCCCTTCTCCTCCGTAACTCTCTTCCCTTCTCTTCCCTTCTCTTCCGTATCTCTCTTCGCTTCTCTTCCGTATCTCTCTTCCCTTCTCTTCCGTATCTCTCTTCCCTTCTCTTCCGTATCTCTCTTCCCTTCTCTTCCCTTCTCTTCCCTTCTCTTCCCTTCTCTTCCCTTCTCTTCCCTTCTCTTCCCTTCTCTTCCGTATCTCTCTTCCCTTCTCTTCCGTATCTCTCTTCCCTTCTCTTCCGTATCTCTCTTCCCTTCTCCTCCGTATCTCTCTTCCCTTCTCCTCCGTATCTCTCTTCCCTTCTCCTCCGTATCTCTCTTCCCTTCTCCTCCGTATCTCTCTTCCCTTCTCCTCCGTATCTCTCTTCCCTTCTCCTCCGTATCTCTCTTCCCTTCTCTTCCGTATCTCTCTTCCCTTCTCTTCCGTATCTCTCTTCCGTATCTCTCTTCCGTATCTCTCTTTCCTTCTCTTCCGTATCTCTCTTCCGTATCTCTCTTCCGTATCTCTCTTCCGTATCTCTCTTCCGTATCTCTCTTCCGTATCTCTCTTTCCTTCTCTTCCGTATCTCTCTTCCGTATCTCTCTTCCGTATCTCTCTTCCGTATCTCTCTTTCCTTCTCTTCCGTATCTCTCTTCCGTATCTCTCTTCCGTATCTCTCTTTCCTTCTCTTCCGTATCTCTCTTCCGTATCTCTCTTTCCTTCTCTTCCGTATCTCTCTTCCGTATCTCTCTTCCGTATCTCTCTTCCGTATCTCTCTTTCCTTCTCTTCCGTATCTCTCTTCCGTATCTCTCTTCCGTATCTCTCTTTCCTTCTCTTCCGTATCTCTCTTCCGTATCTCTCTTCCGTATCTCTCTTCCGTATCTCTCTTCCGTATCTCTCTTTCCTTCTCTTCCGTATCTCTCTTCCCTTCTCTTCCGTATCTCTCTTCCGTATCTCTCTTCCCTTCTCTTCCGTATCTCTCTTCCCTTCTCTTCCGTATCTCTCTTCCGTATCTCTCTTCCCTTCTCTTCCGTATCTCTCTTCCCTTCTCTTCCGTATCTCTCTTCCGTATCTCTCTTCCGTATCTCTCTTCCGTATCTCTCTTCCGTATCTCTCTTCCGTATCTCTCTTCCGTATCTCTCTTCCGTATCTCTCTTCCGTATCTCTCTTTCCTTCTCTTCCGTATCTCTCTTCCGTATCTCTCTTTCCTTCTCTTCCGTATCTCTCTTCCGTATCTCTCTTCCGTATCTCTCTTCCGTATCTCTCTTCCGTATCTCTCTTCCGTATCTCTCTTCCGTATCTCTCTTCCGTATCTCTCTTCCGTATCTCTCTTCCGTCCCTTCTCGTCCCTTCTCTCTTCCTTTCTCTTCCGTATCTCTCTTCCCTACTCTTCCCTACTCTTCCCTACTCTTCCCTACTCTTCCCTACTCTTCCCTACTCTTCCCTACTCTTCCCTTCTCTTCTGTATCTCTCTTCCCTTCTCTTCCGTATCTCTCTTCCCTTCTCTCTTCCCTTCTCTCTTCCCTTCTCTTCCGTATCTCTCTTCCCTACTCTTCCCTACTCTTCCCTACTCTTCCCTACTCTTCCCTACTCTTCCCTACTCTTCCCTTCTCTTCCGTATCTCTCTTTCCTTCTCTTCCGTATCTCTCTTCCGTATCTCTCTTCCGTCCCTTCTCGTCCCTTCTCTCTTCCCTTCTCTTCCGTATCTCTCTTCCCTACTCTTCCCTACTCTTCCCTACTCTTCCCTACTCTTCTCTACTCTTCCCTACTCTTCCCTACTCTTCCGTATCTCTCTTCCCTTCTCTTCCGTATCTCTCTTCCCTTCTCTCTTCCCTTCTCTCTTCCGTATCTCTCTTCCGTATCTCTCTTCCGTATCTCTCTTCCGTGTCTCTCTTCCGTGTCTCTCTTCCGTGTCTCTCTTCCGTGTCTCTCTTCCGTGTCTCTCTTCCGTGTCTCTCTCGTCCCGTGTCTCTCTCGTCCCGTGTCTCTCTCGTCCCGTGTCTCTCTCGTCCCGTGTCTCTCTCGTCCCGTGTCTCTCTCGTCCCTTCTCTTCCGTATCTCTCGTCCCTTCTCGTCCCTTCTCGTCCCTTCTCGTCCCTTCTCTTCCGTATCTCCCGTGCCTTCTCGTCCCTTCTCTTCCGTATCTTCCGTCCCTTCTCGTCCCTTCTCGTCCCTTCTCTTCCGTATCTCTCGTCCCTTCTCTTCCGTATCTCTCTTCCGTATCTCTCGTCCCTTCTCTTCCGTATCTCTCTTCCCTTCTCTTCCGTATCTCTCTTCCGTATCTCTCTTCCGTATCTCTCTTCCGTATCTCTCTTCCGTATCTCTCTTCCGTATCTCTCTTCCGTATCTCTCTTCCGTATCTCTCTTCCGTATCTCTCTTCCGTATCTCTCTTCCGTATCTCTCTTCCGTATCTCTCTTCCCTTCTCTTCCGTATCTCTCTTCCCTTCTCTCTTCCCTTCTCTCTTCCCTTCTCTCTTCCCTTCTCTTCCGTATCTCTCTTCCCTACTCTTCCCTACTCTTCCCTACTCTTCCCTACTCTTCCCTACTCTTCCCTACTCTTCCCTTCTCTTCCGTATCTCTCTTTCCTTCTCTTCCGTATCTCTCTTCCGTATCTCTCTTCCGTCCCTTCTCGTCCCTTCTCTCTTCCCTTCTCTTCCGTATCTCTCTTCCCTACTCTTCCCTACTCTTCCCTACTCTTCCCTACTCTTCCCTACTCTTCCCTACTCTTCCCTACTCTTCCGTATCTCTCTTCCCTTCTCTTCCGTATCTCTCTTCCCTTCTCTCTTCCCTTCTCTCTTCCGTATCTCTCTTCCGTATCTCTCTTCCGTATCTCTCTTCCGTATCTCTCTTCCGTATCTCTCTTCCGTATCTCTCTTCCGTATCTCTCTTTCCTTCTCTTCCGTATCTCTCTTTCCTTCTCTTCCGTATCTCTCTTCCGTATCTCTCTTCCGTATCTCTCTTCCGTATCTCTCTTCCGTATCTCTCTTTCCTTCTCTTCCGTATCTCTCTTCCGTATCTCTCTTTCCTTCTCTTCCGTATCTCTCTTTCCTTCTCTTCCGTATCTCTCTTTCCTTCTCTTCCGTATCTCTCTTTCCTTCTCTTCCGTATCTCTCTTCCGTATCTCTCTTCCGTATCTCTCTTCCGTATCTCTCTTCCGTATCTCTCTTTCCTTCTCTTCCGTATCTCTCTTCCGTATCTCTCTTCCGTATCTCTCTTCCGTATCTCTCTTCCGTATCTCTCTTCCGTATCTCTCTTCCGTATCTCTCTTCCGTATCTCTCTTTCCTTCTCTTCCGTATCTCTCTTCCGTATCTCTCTTTCCTTCTCTTCCGTATCTCTCTTTCCTTCTCTTCCGTATCTCTCTTTCCTTCTCTTCCGTATCTCTCTTTCCTTCTCTTCCATATCTCTCTTCCGTATCTCTCTTCCGTATCTCTCTTCCGTATCTCTCTTCCGTATCTCTCTTTCCTTCTCTTCCGTATCTCTCTTTCCTTCTCTTCCGTATCTCTCTTCCGTATCTCTCTTTCCTTCTCTTCCGTATCTCTCTTCCGTATCTCTCTTCCGTATCTCTCTTTCCTTCTCTTCCGTATCTCTCTTCCGTATCTCTCTTTCCTTCTCTTCCGTATCTCTCTTCCGTATCTCTCTTCCGTATCTCTCTTCCGTATCTCTCTTCCGTATCTCTCTTCCGTATCTCTCTTCCGTATCTCTCTTCCGTATCTCTCTTCCGTATCTCTCTTCCGTATCTCTCTTCCGTATCTCTCTTCCGTATCTCTCTTCCGTATCTCTCTTCCGTATCTCTCTTCCGTATCTCTCTTCCGTATCTCTCTTCCGTATCTCTCTTCCGTATCTCTCTTCCGTATCTCTCTTCCGTATCTCTCTTCCGTATCTCTCTTCCGTATCTCTCTTCCGTATCTCTCTTCCGTATCTCTCTTTCCTTCTCTTCCGTATCTCTCTTCCGTATCTCTCTTTCCTTCTCTTCCGTATCTCTCTTCCGTATCTCTCTTTCCTTCTCTTCCGTATCTCTCTTCCGTATCTCTCTTTCCTTCTCTTCCGTATCTCTCTTTCCTTCTCTTCCGTATCTCTCTTCCGTATCTCTCTTCCGTATCTCTCTTCCGTATCTCTCTTCCGTATCTCTCTTCCGTATCTCTCTTCCGTATCTCTCTTCCGTATCTCTCTTTCCTTCTCTTCCGTATCTCTCTTTCCTTCTCTTCCGTATCTCTCTTCCGTATCTCTCTTCCGTATCTCTCTTCCGTATCTCTCTTTCCTTCTCTTCCGTATCTCTCTTTCCTTCTCTTCCGTATCTCTCTTCCGTATCTCTCTTCCGTATCTCTCTTTCCTTCTCTTCCGTATCTCTCTTTCCTTCTCTTCCGTATCTCTCTTCCGTATCTCTCTTCCGTATCTCTCTTCCGTATCTCTCTTCCGTATCTCTCTTCCGTATCTCTCTTCCGTATCTCTCTTTCCTTCTCTTCCGTATCTCTCTTCCGTATCTCTCTTTCCTTCTCTTCCGTATCTCTCTTTCCTTCTCTTCCGTATCTCTCTTCCGTATCTCTCTTCCGTATCTCTCTTTCCTTCTCTTCCGTATCTCTCTTTCCTTCTCTTCCGTATCTCTCTTTCCTTCTCTTCCGTATCTCTCTTCCGTATCTCTCTTCCGTATCTCTCTTCCGTATCTCTCTTCCGTATCTCTCTTCCGTATCTCTCTTCCGTATCTCTCTTCCGTATCTCTCTTTCCTTCTCTTCCGTATCTCTCTTCCGTATCTCTCTTTCCTTCTCTTCCGTATCTCTCTTTCCTTCTCTTCCGTATCTCTCTTTCCTTCTCTTCCGTATCTCTCTTCCGTATCTCTCTTCCGTATCTCTCTTCCGTATCTCTCTTCCGTATCTCTCTTCCGTATCTCTCTTCCGTATCTCTCTTCCGTCCCTTCTCTCTTCCCTTCTCTTCCGTATCTCTCTTCCCTACTCTTCCCTACTCTTCCCTACTCTTCCCTACTCTTCCCTACTCTTCCCTTCTCTTCCGTATCTCTCTTCCCTTCTCTTCCGTATCTCTCTTCCCTTCTCTCTTCCCTTCTCTCTTCCCTTCTCTTCCGTATCTCTCTTCCCTACTCTTCCCTACTCTTCCCTACTCTTCCCTTCTCTTCCGTATCTCTCTTTCCTTCTCTTCCGTATCTCTCTTCCGTATCTCTCTTCCGTCCCTTCTCGTCCCTTCTCTCTTCCCTTCTCTTCCGTATCTCTCTTCCCTACTCTTCCCTACTCTTCCCTACTCTTCCCTACTCTTCCCTACTCTTCCGTATCTCTCTTCCCTTCTCTTCCGTATCTCTCTTCCCTTCTCTCTTCCGTATCTCTCTTCCGTATCTCTCTTCCGTATCTCTCTTCCGTATCTCTCTTCCGTATCTCTCTTCCGTGTCTCTCTTCCGTGTCTCTCTTCCGTGTCTCTCTTCCGTGTCTCTCTCGTCCCGTGTCTCTCTCGTCCCGTGTGTCTCTCGTCCCGTGTCTCTCTCGTCCCGTGTCTCTCTCGTCCCTTCTCTTCCGTATCTCTCGTCCCTTCTCGTCCCTTCTCATCCCTTCTCGTCCCTTCTCGTCCCTTCTCTTCCGTATCTCCCGTGCCTTCTCGTCCCTTCTCTTCCGTATCTCCCGTCCCTTCTCTTCCGTATCTTCCGTCCCTTCTCGTCCCTTCTCGTCCCTTCTCTTCCGTATCTCTCGTCCCTTCTCTTCCGTATCTCTCTTCCGTATCTCTCTTCCGTATCTCTCTTCCCTTCTCTTCCGTATCTCTCTTCCCTTCTCTTCCGTATCTCTCTTCCGTATCTCTCTTCCGTATCTCTCTTCCGTATCTCTCTTCCGTATCTCTCTTCCGTATCTCTCTTCCGTATCTCTCTTCCGTATCTCTCTTCCGTATCTCTCTTCCGTATCTCTCTTCCGTATCTCTCTTCCCTTCTCTTCCCTTCTCTTCCCTTCTCTTCCCTTCTCTTCCCTTCTCTTCCGTATCTCTCTTCCCTTCTCCTCCGTATCTCTCTTCCCTTCTCCTCCGTATCTCTCTTCCCTTCTCTTCCGTATCTCTCTTCCCTTCTCCTCCGTATCTCTCTTCCCTTCTCCTCCGTATCTCTCTTCCCTTCTCCTCCGTATCTCTCTTCCCTTCTCCTCCGTATCTCTCTTCCCTTCTCTTCCGTATCTCTCTTCCCTTCTCTTCCGTATCTCTCTTCCCTTCTCTTCCGTATCTCTCTTCCCTTCTCTTCCGTATCTCTCTTCCCTTCTCTTCCGTATCTCTCTTCCCTTCTCTTCCGTATCTCTCTTCCCTTCTCTTCCCTTCTCTTCCGTATCTCTCTTCCCTTCTCTTCCGTATCTCTCTTCCCTTCTCTTCCGTATCTCTCTTCCCTTCTCTTCCCTTCTCTTCCGTATCTCTCGTCCGTATCTCTCGTCCGTATCTCTCTTCTCTTCTCATCCGTATCTCTCGTCTGTATCTCTCGTCCGTATCTCTCGTCTGTATCTCTCGTCCGTATCTCTCGTCCCTTCTCGTCCCTTCTCGTCAGTATCTCTCGTCCCTTCTCGTCCCTTCTCATCCCTTCTCGTCCGTATCTTCCGTCCCTTCTCGTCCGTCCCTTCTCGTCCATATCTTCCCGTCCCTATCTTCCTTCCCTTCCCTTCCTCCGTATCTCTCTTCCCTTCTCCTCCCTTCTCCTCCGTATCTCTCTTCCCTTCTCTTCCCTTCTCTTCCGTGTCTCTCTTCCCTTCTCTTCCGTGTCTCTCTTCCCTTCTCCTCCGTATCTCTCTTCCCTTCTCCTCCGTATCTCTCTTCCCTTCTCTTCCGTATCTCTCTTCCCTTCTCTTCCGTATCTCTCTTCCCTTCTCCTCCGTATCTCTCTTCCCTTCTCCTCCGTATCTCTCTTCCCTTCTCCTCCGTATCTCTCTTCCCTTCTCTTCCGTATCTCTCTTCCCTTCTCTTCCGTATCTCTCTTCCCTTCTCCTCCGTATCTCTCTTCCCTTCTCCTCCGTAACTCTCTTCCCTTCTCTTCCCTTCTCTTCCGTATCTCTCTTCGCTTCTCTTCCGTATCTCTCTTCCCTTCTCTTCCGTATCTCTCTTCCCTTCTCTTCCGTATCTCTCTTCCCTTCTCTTCCCTTCTCTTCCCTTCTCTTCCCTTCTCTTCCCTTCTCTTCCCTTCTCTTCCCTTCTCTTCCCTTCTCTTCCCTTCTCTTCCCTTCTCTTCCGTATCTCTCTTCCCTTCTCTTCCGTATCTCTCTTCCCTTCTCTTCCGTATCTCTCTTCCCTTCTCCTCCGTATCTCTCTTCCCTTCTCCTCCGTATCTCTCTTCCCTTCTCCTCCGTATCTCTCTTCCCTTCTCCTCCGTATCTCTCTTCCCTTCTCCTCCGTATCTCTCTTCCCTTCTCCTCCGTATCTCTCTTCCCTTCTCTTCCGTATCTCTCTTCCGTATCTCTCTTCCGTATCTCTCTTTCCTTCTCTTCCGTATCTCTCTTCCGTATCTCTCTTCCGTATCTCTCTTCCGTATCTCTCTTCCGTATCTCTCTTCCGTATCTCTCTTTCCTTCTCTTCCGTATCTCTCTTCCGTATCTCTCTTCCGTATCTCTCTTTCCTTCTCTTCCGTATCTCTCTTCCGTATCTCTCTTCCGTATCTCTCTTTCCTTCTCTTCCGTATCTCTCTTCCGTATCTCTCTTCCGTATCTCTCTTCCGTATCTCTCTTCCGTATCTCTCTTTCCTTCTCTTCCGTATCTCTCTTCCGTATCTCTCTTCCGTATCTCTCTTCCGTATCTCTCTTTCCTTCTCTTCCGTATCTCTCTTCCGTATCTCTCTTCCGTATCTCTCTTTCCTTCTCTTCCGTATCTCTCTTCCGTATCTCTCTTTCCTTCTCTTCCGTATCTCTCTTCCGTATCTCTCTTCCGTATCTCTCTTCCGTATCTCTCTTTCCTTCTCTTCCGTATCTCTCTTCCGTATCTCTCTTTCCTTCTCTTCCGTATCTCTCTTCCGTATCTCTCTTCCGTATCTCTCTTCCGTATCTCTCTTTCCTTCTGTTCCGTATCTCTCTTCCCTTCTCTTCCGTATCTCTCTTCCCTTCTCTTCCGTATCTCTCTTCCGTATCTCTCTTCCCTTCTCTTCCGTATCTCTCTTCCGTATCTCTCTTCCGTATCTCTCTTCCGTATCTCTCTTCCGTATCTCTCTTCCGTATCTCTCTTTCCTTCTCTTCCGTATCTCTCTTTCCTTCTCTTCCGTATCTCTCTTCCGTATCTCTCTTTCCTTCTCTTCCGTATCTCTCTTCCGTATCTCTCTTTCCTTCTCTTCCGTATCTCTCTTCCGTATCTCTCTTCCGTATCTCTCTTCCGTATCTCTCTTCCGTATCTCTCTTCCGTATCTCTCTTCCGTATCTCTCTTCCGTATCTCTCTTCCGTATCTCTCTTCCGTATCTCTCTTCCGTATCTCTCTTCCGTATCTCTCTTCCGTATCTCTCTTCCGTATCTCTCTTTCCTTCTCTTCCGTATCTCTCTTTCCTTCTCTTCCGTATCTCTCTTCCGTATCTCTCTTCCGTATCTCTCTTCCGTATCTCTCTTCCGTATCTCTCTTCCGTATCTCTCTTCCGTATCTCTCTTTCCTTCTCTTCCGTATCTCTCTTCCGTATCTCTCTTCCGTATCTCTCTTTCCTTCTCTTCCGTATCTCTCTTCCGTATCTCTCTTCCGTATCTCTCTTCCGTATCTCTCTTCCGTATCTCTCTTCCGTATCTCTCTTCCGTATCTCTCTTCCGTATCTCTCTTCCGTATCTCTCTTCCGTATCTCTCTTCCGTATCTCTCTTCCGTATCTCTCTTTCCTTCTCTTCCGTATCTCTCTTCCGTATCTCTCTTTCCTTCTCTTCCGTATCTCTCTTTCCTTCTCTTCCGTATCTCTCTTTCCTTCTCTTCCGTATCTCTCTTTCCTTCTCTTCCGTATCTCTCTTTCCTTCTCTTCCGTATCTCTCTTTCCTTCTCTTCCGTATCTCTCTTCCGTATCTCTCTTCCGTATCTCTCTTCCGTATCTCTCTTCCGTATCTCTCTTCCGTATCTCTCTTTCCTTCTCTTCCGTATCTCTCTTCCGTATATCTCTTTCCTTCTCTTCCGTATCTCTCTTTCCTTCTCTTCCGTATCTCTCTTTCCTTCTCTTCCGTATCTCTCTTTCCTTCTCTTCCGTATCTCTCTTTCCTTCTCTTCCGTATCTCTCTTCCGTATCTCTCTTTCCTTCTCTTCCGTATCTCTCTTTCCTTCTCTTCCGTATCTCTCTTCCGTATCTCTCTTCCGTATCTCTCTTCCGTATCTCTCTTTCCTTCTCTTCCGTATCTCTCTTCCGTATCTCTCTTTCCTTCTCTTCCGTATCTCTCTTCCGTATCTCTCTTCCGTATCTCTCTTCCGTATCTCTCTTCCGTATCTCTCTTCCGTATCTCTCTTTCCTTCTCTTCCGTATCTCTCTTTCCTTCTCTTCCGTATCTCTCTTCCGTATCTCTCTTTCCTTCTCTTCCGTATCTCTCTTCCGTATCTCTCTTCCGTATCTCTCTTCCGTATCTCTCTTCCGTATCTCTCTTCCGTATCTCTCTTCCGTATCTCTCTTCCGTATCTCTCTTCCGTATCTCTCTTCCGTATCTCTCTTCCGTATCTCTCTTCCGTATCTCTCTTCCGTATCTCTCTTCCGTATCTCTCTTCCGTATCTCTCTTTCCTTCTCTTCCGTATCTCTCTTTCCTTCTCTTCCGTATCTCTCTTCCGTATCTCTCTTCCGTATCTCTCTTCCGTATCTCTCTTCCGTATCTCTCTTCCGTATCTCTCTTCCGTATCTCTCTTCCGTATCTCTCTTCCGTATCTCTCTTCCGTATCTCTCTTCCGTATCTCTCTTCCGTATCTCTCTTCCGTATCTCTCTTCCGTATCTCTCTTTCCTTCTCTTCCGTATCTCTCTTCCGTATCTCTCTTTCCTTCTCTTCCGTATCTCTCTTCCGTATCTCTCTTCCGTATCTCTCTTCCGTATCTCTCTTCCGTATCTCTCTTCCGTATCTCTCTTCCGTATCTCTCTTTCCTTCTCTTCCGTATCTCTCTTCCGTATCTCTCTTCCGTATCTCTCTTTCCTTCTCTTCCGTATCTCTCTTCCGTATCTCTCTTTCCTTCTCTTCCGTATCTCTCTTCCGTATCTCTCTTCCGTATCTCTCTTCCGTATCTCTCTTCCGTATCTCTCTTCCGTATCTCTCTTCCGTATCTCTCTTTCCTTCTCTTCCGTATCTCTCTTCCGTATCTCTCTTCCGTATCTCTCTTTCCTTCTCTTCCGTATCTCTCTTTCCTTCTCTTCCGTATCTCTCTTTCCTTCTCTTCCGTATCTCTCTTTCCTTCTCTTCCGTATCTCTCTTTCCTTCTCTTCCGTATCTCTCTTCCGTATCTCTCTTCCGTATCTCTCTTCCGTATCTCTCTTCCGTATCTCTCTTCCGTATCTCTCTTCCGTATCTCTCTTTCCTTCTCTTCCGTATCTCTCTTTCCTTCTCTTCCGTATCTCTCTTCCGTATCTCTCTTCCGTATCTCTCTTTCCTTCTCTTCCGTATCTCTCTTTCCTTCTCTTCCGTATCTCTCTTTCCTTCTCTTCCGTATCTCTCTTCCGTATCTCTCTTCCGTATCTCTCTTCCGTATCTCTCTTCCGTATCTCTCTTCCGTATCTCTCTTCCGTATCTCTCTTCCGTATCTCTCTTCCGTATCTCTCTTCCGTATCTCTCTTCCGTATCTCTCTTTCCTTCTCTTCCGTATCTCTCTTCCGTATCTCTCTTTCCTTCTCTTCCGTATCTCTCTTTCCTTCTCTTCCGTATCTCTCTTCCGTATCTCTCTTCCGTATCTCTCTTCCGTATCTCTCTTCCGTATCTCTCTTCCGTATCTCTCTTCCGTCTCTCTCTTCCGTCTCTCTCTTCCGTCTCTCTCTTCCGTATCTCTCTTCCGTATCTCTCTTCCGTCTCTCTCTTCCGTCTCTCTCTTCCGTATCTCTCTTCCGTATCTCTCTTCCGTATCTCTCTTCCGTATCTCTCTTCCGTATCTCTCTTCCGTATCTCTCTTCCGTATCTCTCTTCCCTTCTCTTCCCTTCTCTTCCCTTCTCTTCCCTTCTCTTCCCTTCTCTTCCGTATCTCTCTTCCCTTCTCCTCCGTATCTCTCTTCCCTTCTCTTCCGTATCTCTCTTCCCTTCTCTTCCGTATCTCTCTTCCCTTCTCCTCCGTATCTCTCTTCCCTTCTCCTCCGTATCTCTCTTCCCTTCTCCTCCGTATCTCTCTTCCCTTCTCCTCCGTATCTCTCTTCCCTTCTCCTCCGTATCTCTCTTCCCTTCTCTTCCGTATCTCTCTTCCCTTCTCTTCCGTATCTCTCTTCCCTTCTCTTCCGTATCTCTCTTCCCTTCTCTTCCGTATCTCTCTTCCCTTCTCTTCCGTATCTCTCTTCCCTTCTCTTCCGTATCTCTCTTCCCTTCTCTTCCGTATCTCTCTTCCCTTCTCTTCCGTATCTCTCTTCCCTTCTCTTCCGTATCTCTCTTCCCTTCTCTTCCCTTCTCTTCCGTATCTCTCTTCCCTTCTCTTCCGTATCTCTCTTCCCTTCTTTTCCGTATCTCTCTTCCCTTCTTTTCCGTATCTCTCTTCCCTTCTCTTCCCTTCTCTTCCGTATCTCTCGTCCGTATCTCTCGTCCGTATCTCTCGTCCGTATCTCTCGTCCGTATCTCTCTTCTCTTCTCATCCGTATCTCTCGTCTGTATCTCTCGTCCGTATCTCTCGTCTGTATCTCTCGTCCGTATCTCTCGTCCCTTCTCGTCCCTTCTCGTCAGTATCTCTCGTCCCTTCTCGTCCCTTCTCATCCCTTCTCGTCCGTATCTTCCGTCCCTTCTCGTCCGTCCCTTCTCGTCCATATCTTCCCGTCCCTATCTTCCTTCCCTTCCCTTCCTCCGTATCTCTCTTCCCTTCTCCTCCCTTCTCCTCCGTATCTCTCTTCCCTTCTCTTCCCTTCTCTTCCGTGTCTCTCTTCCCTTCTCTTCCGTGTCTCTCTTCCCTTCTCCTCCGTATCTCTCTTCCCTTCTCCTCCGTATCTCTCTTCCCTTCTCTTCCGTATCTCTCTTCCCTTCTCTTCCGTATCTCTCTTCCCTTCTCCTCCGTATCTCTCTTCCCTTCTCCTCCGTAACTCTCTTCCCTTCTCTTCCCTTCTCTTCCGTATCTCTCTTCGCTTCTCTTCCGTATCTCTCTTCCCTTCTCTTCCGTATCTCTCTTCCCTTCTCTTCCGTATCTCTCTTCCCTTCTCTTCCCTTCTCTTCCCTTCTCTTCCCTTCTCTTCCCTTCTCTTCCCTTCTCTTCCCTTCTCTTCCCTTCTCTTCCGTATCTCTCTTCCCTTCTCTTCCGTATCTCTCTTCCCTTCTCTTCCGTATCTCTCTTCCCTTCTCCTCCGTATCTCTCTTCCCTTCTCCTCCGTATCTCTCTTCCCTTCTCCTCCGTATCTCTCTTCCCTTCTCCTCCGTATCTCTCTTCCCTTCTCCTCCGTATCTCTCTTCCCTTCTCCTCCGTATCTCTCTTCCCTTCTCTTCCGTATCTCTCTTCCCTTCTCTTCCGTATCTCTCTTCCGTATCTCTCTTCCGTATCTCTCTTTCCTTCTCTTCCGTATCTCTCTTCCGTATCTCTCTTCCGTATCTCTCTTCCGTATCTCTCTTCCGTATCTCTCTTCCGTATCTCTCTTTCCTTCTCTTCCGTATCTCTCTTCCGTATCTCTCTTCCGTATCTCTCTTCCGTATCTCTCTTTCCTTCTCTTCCGTATCTCTCTTCCGTATCTCTCTTCCGTATCTCTCTTTCCTTCTCTTCCGTATCTCTCTTCCGTATCTCTCTTTCCTTCTCTTCCGTATCTCTCTTCCGTATCTCTCTTCCGTATCTCTCTTCCGTATCTCTCTTTCCTTCTCTTCCGTATCTCTCTTCCGTATCTCTCTTCCGTATCTCTCTTTCCTTCTCTTCCGTATCTCTCTTCCGTATCTCTCTTCCGTATCTCTCTTCCGTATCTCTCTTCCGTATCTCTCTTTCCTTCTCTTCCGTATCTCTCTTCCCTTCTCTTCCGTATCTCTCTTCCGTATCTCTCTTCCCTTCTCTTCCGTATCTCTCTTCCCTTCTCTTCCGTATCTCTCTTCCGTATCTCTCTTCCCTTCTCTTCCGTATCTCTCTTCCCTTCTCTTCCGTATCTCTCTTCCGTATCTCTCTTCCGTATCTCTCTTCCGTATCTCTCTTCCGTATCTCTCTTCCGTATCTCTCTTCCGTATCTCTCTTCCGTATCTCTCTTCCGTATCTCTCTTCCGTATCTCTCTTTCCTTCTCTTCCGTATCTCTCTTCCGTATCTCTCTTTCCTTCTCTTCCGTATCTCTCTTCCGTATCTCTCTTCCGTATCTCTCTTCCGTATCTCTCTTCCGTATCTCTCTTCCGTATCTCTCTTCCGTCCCTTCTCGTCCCTTCTCTCTTCCTTTCTCTTCCGTATCTCTCTTCCCTACTCTTCCCTACTCTTCCCTACTCTTCCCTACTCTTCCCTACTCTTCCCTACTCTTCCCTACTCTTCCCTTCTCTTCTGTATCTCTCTTCCCTTCTCTTCCGTATCTCTCTTCCCTTCTCTCTTCCCTTCTCTCTTCCCTTCTCTTCCGTATCTCTCTTCCCTACTCTTCCCTACTCTTCCCTACTCTTCCCTACTCTTCCCTACTCTTCCCTACTCTTCCCTTCTCTTCCGTATCTCTCTTTCCTTCTCTTCCGTATCTCTCTTCCGTATCTCTCTTCCGTCCCTTCTCGTCCCTTCTCTCTTCCCTTCTCTTCCGTATCTCTCTTCCCTACTCTTCCCTACTCTTCCCTACTCTTCCCTACTCTTCTCTACTCTTCCCTACTCTTCCCTACTCTTCCGTATCTCTCTTCCCTTCTCTTCCGTATCTCTCTTCCCTTCTCTCTTCCCTTCTCTCTTCCGTATCTCTCTTCCGTATCTCTCTTCCGTATCTCTCTTCCGTGTCTCTCTTCCGTGTCTCTCTTCCGTGTCTCTCTTCCGTGTCTCTCTTCCGTGTCTCTCTTCCGTGTCTCTCTCGTCCCGTGTCTCTCTCGTCCCGTGTCTCTCTCGTCCCGTGTCTCTCTCGTCCCGTGTCTCTCTCGTCCCTTCTCTTCCGTATCTCTCGTCCCTTCTCGTCCCTTCTCGTCCCTTCTCGTCCCTTCTCTTCCGTATCTCCCGTGCCTTCTCGTCCCTTCTCTTCCGTATCTTCCGTCCCTTCTCGTCCCTTCTCGTCCCTTCTCTTCCGTATCTCTCGTCCCTTCTCTTCCGTATCTCTCTTCCGTATCTCTCGTCCCTTCTCTTCCGTATCTCTCTTCCCTTCTCTTCCGTATCTCTCTTCCGTATCTCTCTTCCGTATCTCTCTTCCGTATCTCTCTTCCGTATCTCTCTTCCGTATCTCTCTTCCGTATCTCTCTTCCGTATCTCTCTTCCGTATCTCTCTTCCGTATCTCTCTTCCGTATCTCTCTTCCGTATCTCTCTTCCCTTCTCTTCCGTATCTCTCTTCCCTTCTCTCTTCCCTTCTCTCTTCCCTTCTCTCTTCCCTTCTCTTCCGTATCTCTCTTCCCTACTCTTCCCTACTCTTCCCTACTCTTCCCTACTCTTCCCTACTCTTCCCTACTCTTCCCTTCTCTTCCGTATCTCTCTTTCCTTCTCTTCCGTATCTCTCTTCCGTATCTCTCTTCCGTCCCTTCTCGTCCCTTCTCTCTTCCCTTCTCTTCCGTATCTCTCTTCCCTACTCTTCCCTACTCTTCCCTACTCTTCCCTACTCTTCCCTACTCTTCCCTACTCTTCCCTACTCTTCCGTATCTCTCTTCCCTTCTCTTCCGTATCTCTCTTCCCTTCTCTCTTCCCTTCTCTCTTCCGTATCTCTCTTCCGTATCTCTCTTCCGTATCTCTCTTCCGTATCTCTCTTCCGTATCTCTCTTCCGTATCTCTCTTCCGTATCTCTCTTTCCTTCTCTTCCGTATCTCTCTTTCCTTCTCTTCCGTATCTCTCTTCCGTATCTCTCTTCCGTATCTCTCTTCCGTATCTCTCTTCCGTATCTCTCTTTCCTTCTCTTCCGTATCTCTCTTCCGTATCTCTCTTTCCTTCTCTTCCGTATCTCTCTTTCCTTCTCTTCCGTATCTCTCTTTCCTTCTCTTCCGTATCTCTCTTCCGTATCTCTCTTCCGTATCTCTCTTCCGTATCTCTCTTCCGTATCTCTCTTCCGTATCTCTCTTTCCTTCTCTTCCGTATCTCTCTTTCCTTCTCTTCCGTATCTCTCTTCCGTATCTCTCTTCCGTATCTCTCTTCCGTATCTCTCTTCCGTATCTCTCTTCCGTATCTCTCTTTCCTTCTCTTCCGTATCTCTCTTCCGTATCTCTCTTTCCTTCTCTTCCGTATCTCTCTTCCGTATCTCTCTTCCGTATCTCTCTTTCCTTCTCTTCCGTATCTCTCTTCCGTATCTCTCTTCCGTATCTCTCTTCCGTATCTCTCTTCCGTATCTCTCTTCCGTATCTCTCTTCCGTATCTCTCTTCCGTATCTCTCTTCCGTATCTCTCTTCCGTATCTCTCTTCCGTATCTCTCTTCCGTATCTCTCTTCCGTATCTCTCTTCCGTATCTCTCTTCCGTATCTCTCTTCCGTATCTCTCTTCCGTATCTCTCTTCCGTATCTCTCTTCCGTATCTCTCTTCCGTATCTCTCTTCCGTATCTCTCTTCCGTATCTCTCTTCCGTATCTCTCTTCCGTATCTCTCTTCCGTATCTCTCTTCCGTATCTCTCTTCCGTATCTCTCTTTCCTTCTCTTCCGTATCTCTCTTCCGTATCTCTCTTTCCTTCTCTTCCGTATCTCTCTTCCGTATCTCTCTTTCCTTCTCTTCCGTATCTCTCTTCCGTATCTCTCTTCCGTATCTCTCTTCCGTATCTCTCTTCCGTATCTCTCTTCCGTATCTCTCTTCCGTATCTCTCTTCCGTATCTCTCTTTCCTTCTCTTCCGTATCTCTCTTTCCTTCTCTTCCGTATCTCTCTTTCCTTCTCTTCCGTATCTCTCTTCCGTATCTCTCTTCCGTATCTCTCTTTCCTTCTCTTCCGTATCTCTCTTTCCTTCTCTTCCGTATCTCTCTTCCGTATCTCTCTTCCGTATCTCTCTTTCCTTCTCTTCCGTATCTCTCTTTCCTTCTCTTCCGTATCTCTCTTCCGTATCTCTCTTCCGTATCTCTCTTCCGTATCTCTCTTCCGTATCTCTCTTCCGTATCTCTCTTCCGTATCTCTCTTTCCTTCTCTTCCGTATCTCTCTTCCGTATCTCTCTTTCCTTCTCTTCCGTATCTCTCTTTCCTTCTCTTCCGTATCTCTCTTCCGTATCTCTCTTCCGTATCTCTCTTTCCTTCTCTTCCGTATCTCTCTTTCCTTCTCTTCCGTATCTCTCTTTCCTTCTCTTCCGTATCTCTCTTCCGTATCTCTCTTCCGTATCTCTCTTCCGTATCTCTCTTCCGTATCTCTCTTCCGTATCTCTCTTCCGTATCTCTCTTCCGTATCTCTCTTCCGTATCTCTCTTTCCTTCTCTTCCGTATCTCTCTTCCGTATCTCTCTTTCCTTCTCTTCCGTATCTCTCTTTCCTTCTCTTCCGTATCTCTCTTTCCTTCTCTTCCGTATCTCTCTTCCGTATCTCTCTTCCGTATCTCTCTTCCGTATCTCTCTTCCGTATCTCTCTTCCGTATCTCTCTTCCGTCCCTTCTCTCTTCCCTTCTCTTCCGTATCTCTCTTCCCTACTCTTCCCTACTCTTCCCTACTCTTCCCTACTCTTCCCTACTCTTCCCTTCTCTTCCGTATCTCTCTTCCCTTCTCTTCCGTATCTCTCTTCCCTTCTCTCTTCCCTTCTCTCTTCCCTTCTCTTCCGTATCTCTCTTCCCTACTCTTCCCTACTCTTCCCTACTCTTCCCTTCTCTTCCGTATCTCTCTTTCCTTCTCTTCCGTATCTCTCTTCCGTATCTCTCTTCCGTCCCTTCTCGTCCCTTCTCTCTTCCCTTCTCTTCCGTATCTCTCTTCCCTACTCTTCCCTACTCTTCCCTACTCTTCCCTACTCTTCCCTACTCTTCCGTATCTCTCTTCCCTTCTCTTCCGTATCTCTCTTCCCTTCTCTCTTCCGTATCTCTCTTCCGTATCTCTCTTCCGTATCTCTCTTCCGTATCTCTCTTCCGTGTCTCTCTTCCGTGTCTCTCTTCCGTGTCTCTCTTCCGTGTCTCTCTTCCGTGTCTCTCTCGTCCCGTGTCTCTCTCGTCCCGTGTGTCTCTCGTCCCGTGTCTCTCTCGTCCCGTGTCTCTCTCGTCCCTTCTCTTCCGTATCTCTCGTCCCTTCTCGTCCCTTCTCATCCCTTCTCGTCCCTTCTCGTCCCTTCTCTTCCGTATCTCCCGTGCCTTCTCGTCCCTTCTCTTCCGTATCTCCCGTCCCTTCTCTTCCGTATCTTCCGTCCCTTCTCGTCCCTTCTCGTCCCTTCTCTTCCGTATCTCTCGTCCCTTCTCTTCCGTATCTCTCTTCCGTATCTCTCTTCCGTATCTCTCTTCCCTTCTCTTCCGTATCTCTCTTCCCTTCTCTTCCGTATCTCTCTTCCGTATCTCTCTTCCGTATCTCTCTTCCGTATCTCTCTTCCGTATCTCTCTTCCGTATCTCTCTTCCGTATCTCTCTTCCGTATCTCTCTTCCGTATCTCTCTTCCGTATCTCTCTTCCGTATCTCTCTTCCGTATCTCTCTTCCCTTCTCTTCCCTTCTCTTCCCTTCTCTTCCCTTCTCTTCCCTTCTCTTCCGTATCTCTCTTCCCTTCTCCTCCGTATCTCTCTTCCCTTCTCCTCCGTATCTCTCTTCCCTTCTCTTCCGTATCTCTCTTCCCTTCTCCTCCGTATCTCTCTTCCCTTCTCCTCCGTATCTCTCTTCCCTTCTCCTCCGTATCTCTCTTCCCTTCTCCTCCGTATCTCTCTTCCCTTCTCTTCCGTATCTCTCTTCCCTTCTCTTCCGTATCTCTCTTCCCTTCTCTTCCGTATCTCTCTTCCCTTCTCTTCCGTATCTCTCTTCCCTTCTCTTCCGTATCTCTCTTCCCTTCTCTTCCGTATCTCTCTTCCCTTCTCTTCCCTTCTCTTCCGTATCTCTCTTCCCTTCTCTTCCGTATCTCTCTTCCCTTCTCTTCCGTATCTCTCTTCCCTTCTCTTCCCTTCTCTTCCGTATCTCTCGTCCGTATCTCTCGTCCGTATCTCTCTTCTCTTCTCATCCGTATCTCTCGTCTGTATCTCTCGTCCGTATCTCTCGTCTGTATCTCTCGTCCGTATCTCTCGTCCCTTCTCGTCCCTTCTCGTCAGTATCTCTCGTCCCTTCTCGTCCCTTCTCATCCCTTCTCGTCCGTATCTTCCGTCCCTTCTCGTCCGTCCCTTCTCGTCCATATCTTCCCGTCCCTATCTTCCTTCCCTTCCCTTCCTCCGTATCTCTCTTCCCTTCTCCTCCCTTCTCCTCCGTATCTCTCTTCCCTTCTCTTCCCTTCTCTTCCGTGTCTCTCTTCCCTTCTCTTCCGTGTCTCTCTTCCCTTCTCCTCCGTATCTCTCTTCCCTTCTCCTCCGTATCTCTCTTCCCTTCTCTTCCGTATCTCTCTTCCCTTCTCTTCCGTATCTCTCTTCCCTTCTCCTCCGTATCTCTCTTCCCTTCTCCTCCGTAACTCTCTTCCCTTCTCTTCCCTTCTCTTCCGTATCTCTCTTCGCTTCTCTTCCGTATCTCTCTTCCCTTCTCTTCCGTATCTCTCTTCCCTTCTCTTCCCTTCTCTTCCCTTCTCTTCCCTTCTCTTCCCTTCTCTTCCCTTCTCTTCCCTTCTCTTCCGTATCTCTCTTCCCTTCTCTTCCGTATCTCTCTTCCCTTCTCTTCCGTATCTCTCTTCCCTTCTCCTCCGTATCTCTCTTCCCTTCTCCTCCGTATCTCTCTTCCCTTCTCCTCCGTATCTCTCTTCCCTTCTCCTCCGTATCTCTCTTCCCTTCTCCTCCGTATCTCTCTTCCCTTCTCCTCCGTATCTCTCTTCCCTTCTCCTCCGTATCTCTCTTCCGTATCTCTCTTCCGTATCTCTCTTTCCTTCTCTTCCGTATCTCTCTTCCGTGTCTCTCTTCCGTATCTCTCTTCCGTATCTCTCTTCCGTATCTCTCTTCCGTATCTCTCTTCCGTATCTCTCTTTCCTTCTCTTCCGTATCTCTCTTCCGTATCTCTCTTCCGTATCTCTCTTTCCTTCTCTTCCGTATCTCTCTTCCGTATCTCTCTTCCGTATCTCTCTTTCCTTCTCTTCCGTATCTCTCTTCCGTATCTCTCTTTCCTTCTCTTCCGTATCTCTCTTCCGTATCTCTCTTCCGTATCTCTCTTTCCTTCTCTTCCGTATCTCTCTTCCGTATCTCTCTTCCGTATCTCTCTTCCGTATCTCTCTTTCCTTCTCTTCCGTATCTCTCTTCCGTATCTCTCTTTCCTTCTCTTCCGTATCTCTCTTCCGTATCTCTCTTTCCTTCTCTTCCGTATCTCTCTTCCGTATCTCTCTTCCGTATCTCTCTTCCGTATCTCTCTTTCCTTCTGTTCCGTATCTCTCTTCCCTTCTCTTCCGTATCTCTCTTCCGTATCTCTCTTCCCTTCTCTTCCGTATCTCTCTTCCCTTCTCTTCCGTATCTCTCTTCCGTATCTCTCTTCCGTATCTCTCTTCCGTATCTCTCTTTCCTTCTCTTCCGTATCTCTCTTCCGTATCTCTCTTTCCTTCTCTTCCGTATCTCTCTTTCCTTCTCTTCCGTATCTCTCTTTCCTTCTCTTCCGTATCTCTCTTCCGTATCTCTCTTCCGTATCTCTCTTTCCTTCTCTTCCGTATCTCTCTTTCCTTCTCTTCCGTATCTCTCTTTCCTTCTCTTCCGTATCTCTCTTCCGTATCTCTCTTCCGTATCTCTCTTCCGTATCTCTCTTCCGTATCTCTCTTCCGTATCTCTCTTCCGTATCTCTCTTCCGTATCTCTCTTCCGTATCTCTCTTCCGTATCTCTCTTCCGTATCTCTCTTCCGTATCTCTCTTTCCTTCTCTTCCGTATCTCTCTTCCGTATCTCTCTTTCCTTCTCTTCCGTATCTCTCTTTCCTTCTCTTCCGTATCTCTCTTCCGTATCTCTCTTCCGTATCTCTCTTCCGTATCTCTCTTCTGTATCTCTCTTCCGTATCTCTCTTCCGTCTCTCTCTTCCGTCTCTCTCTTCCGTATCTCTCTTCCGTATCTCTCTTCCGTATCTCTCTTCCGTATCTCTCTTCCGTATCTCTCTTCCGTATCTCTCTTCCCTTCTCTTCCCTTCTCTTCCCTTCTCTTCCCTTCTCTTCCCTTCTCTTCCCTTCTCTTCCGTATCTCTCTTCCCTTCTCCTCCGTATCTCTCTTCCCTTCTCTTCCGTATCTCTCTTCCCTTCTCTTCCGTATCTCTCTTCCCTTCTCCTCCGTATCTCTCTTCCCTTCTCCTCCGTATCTCTCTTCCCTTCTCCTCCGTATCTCTCTTCCCTTCTCCTCCGTATCTCTCTTCCCTTCTCCTCCGTATCTCTCTTCCCTTCTCTTCCGTATCTCTCTTCCCTTCTCTTCCGTATCTCTCTTCCCTTCTCTTCCGTATCTCTCTTCCCTTCTCTTCCGTATCTCTCTTCCCTTCTCTTCCGTATCTCTCTTCCCTTCTCTTCCGTATCTCTCTTCCCTTCTCTTCCGTATCTCTCTTCCCTTCTCTTCCGTATCTCTCTTCCCTTCTCTTCCGTATCTCTCTTCCCTTCTCTTCCCTTCTCTTCCGTATCTCTCTTCCCTTCTCTTCCGTATCTCTCTTCCCTTCTTTTCCGTATCTCTCTTCCCTTCTCTTCCCTTCTCTTCCGTATCTCTCGTCCGTATCTCTCGTCCGTATCTCTCGTCCGTATCTCTCGTCCGTATCTCTCGTCCGTATCTCTCTTCTCTTCTCATCCGTATCTCTCGTCTGTATCTCTCGTCCGTATCTCTCGTCTGTATCTCTCGTCCGTATCTCTCGTCCCTTCTCGTCCCTTCTCGTCAGTATCTCTCGTCCCTTCTCGTCCCTTCTCATCCCTTCTCGTCCGTATCTTCCGTCCCTTCTCGTCCGTCCCTTCTCGTCCATATCTTCCCGTCCCTATCTTCCTTCCCTTCCCTTCCTCCGTATCTCTCTTCCCTTCTCCTCCCTTCTCCTCCGTATCTCTCTTCCCTTCTCTTCCCTTCTCTTCCGTGTCTCTCTTCCCTTCTCTTCCGTGTCTCTCTTCCCTTCTCCTCCGTATCTCTCTTCCCTTCTCCTCCGTATCTCTCTTCCCTTCTCTTCCGTATCTCTCTTCCCTTCTCTTCCGTATCTCTCTTCCCTTCTCCTCCGTATCTCTCTTCCCTTCTCCTCCGTAACTCTCTTCCCTTCTCTTCCCTTCTCTTCCGTATCTCTCTTCGCTTCTCTTCCGTATCTCTCTTCCCTTCTCTTCCGTATCTCTCTTCCCTTCTCTTCCGTATCTCTCTTCCCTTCTCTTCCCTTCTCTTCCCTTCTCTTCCCTTCTCTTCCCTTCTCTTCCCTTCTCTTCCCTTCTCTTCCGTATCTCTCTTCCCTTCTCTTCCGTATCTCTCTTCCCTTCTCTTCCGTATCTCTCTTCCCTTCTCCTCCGTATCTCTCTTCCCTTCTCCTCCGTATCTCTCTTCCCTTCTCCTCCGTATCTCTCTTCCCTTCTCCTCCGTATCTCTCTTCCCTTCTCCTCCGTATCTCTCTTCCCTTCTCCTCCGTATCTCTCTTCCCTTCTCTTCCGTATCTCTCTTCCCTTCTCTTCCGTATCTCTCTTCCGTATCTCTCTTCCGTATCTCTCTTTCCTTCTCTTCCGTATCTCTCTTCCGTATCTCTCTTCCGTATCTCTCTTCCGTATCTCTCTTCCGTATCTCTCTTCCGTATCTCTCTTCCGTATCTCTCTTTCCTTCTCTTCCGTATCTCTCTTCCGTATCTCTCTTCCGTATCTCTCTTCCGTATCTCTCTTTCCTTCTCTTCCGTATCTCTCTTCCGTATCTCTCTTCCGTATCTCTCTTTCCTTCTCTTCCGTATCTCTCTTCCGTATCTCTCTTTCCTTCTCTTCCGTATCTCTCTTCCGTATCTCTCTTCCGTATCTCTCTTTCCTTCTCTTCCGTATCTCTCTTCCGTATCTCTCTTCCGTATCTCTCTTTCCTTCTCTTCCGTATCTCTCTTCCGTATCTCTCTTCCGTATCTCTCTTCCGTATCTCTCTTCCGTATCTCTCTTTCCTTCTCTTCCGTATCTCTCTTCCCTTCTCTTCCGTATCTCTCTTCCGTATCTCTCTTCCCTTCTCTTCCGTATCTCTCTTCCCTTCTCTTCCGTATCTCTCTTCCGTATCTCTCTTCCCTTCTCTTCCGTATCTCTCTTCCCTTCTCTTCCGTATCTCTCTTCCGTATCTCTCTTCCGTATCTCTCTTCCGTATCTCTCTTCCGTATCTCTCTTCCGTATCTCTCTTCCGTATCTCTCTTCCGTATCTCTCTTCCGTATCTCTCTTTCCTTCTCTTCCGTATCTCTCTTCCGTATCTCTCTTTCCTTCTCTTCCGTATCTCTCTTCCGTATCTCTCTTCCGTATCTCTCTTCCGTATCTCTCTTCCGTATCTCTCTTCCGTATCTCTCTTCCGTATCTCTCTTCCGTCCCTTCTCGTCCCTTCTCTCTTCCTTTCTCTTCCGTATCTCTCTTCCCTACTCTTCCCTACTCTTCCCTACTCTTCCCTACTCTTCCCTACTCTTCCCTACTCTTCCCTACTCTTCCCTACTCTTCCCTTCTCTTCTGTATCTCTCTTCCCTTCTCTTCCGTATCTCTCTTCCCTTCTCTCTTCCCTTCTCTCTTCCCTTCTCTTCCGTATCTCTCTTCCCTACTCTTCCCTACTCTTCCCTACTCTTCCCTACTCTTCCCTACTCTTCCCTACTCTTCCCTTCTCTTCCGTATCTCTCTTTCCTTCTCTTCCGTATCTCTCTTCCGTATCTCTCTTCCGTCCCTTCTCGTCCCTTCTCTCTTCCCTTCTCTTCCGTATCTCTCTTCCCTACTCTTCCCTACTCTTCCCTACTCTTCCCTACTCTTCTCTACTCTTCCCTACTCTTCCCTACTCTTCCGTATCTCTCTTCCCTTCTCTTCCGTATCTCTCTTCCCTTCTCTCTTCCCTTCTCTCTTCCGTATCTCTCTTCCGTATCTCTCTTCCGTATCTCTCTTCCGTGTCTCTCTTCCGTGTCTCTCTTCCGTGTCTCTCTTCCGTGTCTCTCTTCCGTGTCTCTCTCGTCCCGTGTCTCTCTCGTCCCGTGTCTCTCTCGTCCCGTGTCTCTCTCGTCCCGTGTCTCTCTCGTCCCGTGTCTCTCTCGTCCCGTGTCTCTCTCGTCCCTTCTCTTCCGTATCTCTCGTCCCTTCTCGTCCCTTCTCGTCCCTTCTCGTCCCTTCTCTTCCGTATCTCCCGTGCCTTCTCGTCCCTTCTCTTCCGTATCTTCCGTCCCTTCTCGTCCCTTCTCGTCCCTTCTCTTCCGTATCTCTCGTCCCTTCTCTTCCGTATCTCTCTTCCGTATCTCTCGTCCCTTCTCTTCCGTATCTCTCGTCCCTTCTCTTCCGTATCTCTCTTCCGTATCTCTCTTCCGTATCTCTCTTCCGTATCTCTCTTCCGTATCTCTCTTCCGTATCTCTCTTCCGTATCTCTCTTCCGTATCTCTCTTCCGTATCTCTCTTCCGTATCTCTCTTCCGTATCTCTCTTCCGTATCTCTCTTCCGTATCTCTCTTCCCTTCTCTTCCGTATCTCTCTTCCCTTCTCTCTTCCCTTCTCTCTTCCCTTCTCTCTTCCCTTCTCTTCCGTATCTCTCTTCCCTACTCTTCCCTACTCTTCCCTACTCTTCCCTACTCTTCCCTACTCTTCCCTACTCTTCCCTACTCTTCCCTTCTCTTCCGTATCTCTCTTTCCTTCTCTTCCGTATCTCTCTTCCGTATCTCTCTTCCGTCCCTTCTCGTCCCTTCTCTCTTCCCTTCTCTTCCGTATCTCTCTTCCCTACTCTTCCCTACTCTTCCCTACTCTTCCCTACTCTTCCCTACTCTTCCCTACTCTTCCCTACTCTTCCGTATCTCTCTTCCCTTCTCTTCCGTATCTCTCTTCCCTTCTCTCTTCCCTTCTCTCTTCCGTATCTCTCTTCCGTATCTCTCTTCCGTATCTCTCTTCCGTATCTCTCTTCCGTATCTCTCTTCCGTATCTCTCTTCCGTATCTCTCTTCCGTATCTCTCTTTCCTTCTCTTCCGTATCTCTCTTTCCTTCTCTTCCGTATCTCTCTTTCCTTCTCTTCCGTATCTCTCTTCCGTATCTCTCTTCCGTATCTCTCTTTCCTTCTCTTCCGTATCTCTCTTCCGTATCTCTCTTTCCTTCTCTTCCGTATCTCTCTTTCCTTCTCTTCCGTATCTCTCTTTCCTTCTCTTCCGTATCTCTCTTCCGTATCTCTCTTCCGTATCTCTCTTCCGTATCTCTCTTCCGTATCTCTCTTTCCTTCTCTTCCGTATCTCTCTTCCGTATCTCTCTTCCGTATCTCTCTTCCGTATCTCTCTTCCGTATCTCTCTTCCGTATCTCTCTTCCGTATCTCTCTTTCCTTCTCTTCCGTATCTCTCTTCCGTATCTCTCTTTCCTTCTCTTCCGTATCTCTCTTTCCTTCTCTTCCGTATCTCTCTTTCCTTCTCTTCCGTATCTCTCTTTCCTTCTCTTCCATATCTCTCTTCCGTATCTCTCTTCCGTATCTCTCTTCCGTATCTCTCTTTCCTTCTCTTCCGTATCTCTCTTTCCTTCTCTTCCGTATCTCTCTTCCGTATCTCTCTTTCCTTCTCTTCCGTATCTCTCTTCCGTATCTCTCTTCCGTATCTCTCTTTCCTTCTCTTCCGTATCTCTCTTCCGTATCTCTCTTTCCTTCTCTTCCGTATCTCTCTTCCGTATCTCTCTTCCGTATCTCTCTTCCGTATCTCTCTTCCGTATCTCTCTTCCGTATCTCTCTTCCGTATCTCTCTTCCGTATCTCTCTTCCGTATCTCTCTTCCGTATCTCTCTTCCGTATCTCTCTTCCGTATCTCTCTTCCGTATCTCTCTTCCGTATCTCTCTTCCGTATCTCTCTTCCGTATCTCTCTTCCGTATCTCTCTTCCGTATCTCTCTTCCGTATCTCTCTTTCCTTCTCTTCCGTATCTCTCTTCCGTATCTCTCTTTCCTTCTCTTCCGTATCTCTCTTCCGTATCTCTCTTTCCTTCTCTTCCGTATCTCTCTTCCGTATCTCTCTTTCCTTCTCTTCCGTATCTCTCTTTCCTTCTCTTCCGTATCTCTCTTCCGTATCTCTCTTCCGTATCTCTCTTCCGTATCTCTCTTCCGTATCTCTCTTCCGTATCTCTCTTCCGTATCTCTCTTCCGTATCTCTCTTTCCTTCTCTTCCGTATCTCTCTTTCCTTCTCTTCCGTATCTCTCTTCCGTATCTCTCTTCCGTATCTCTCTTCCGTATCTCTCTTTCCTTCTCTTCCGTATCTCTCTTTCCTTCTCTTCCGTATCTCTCTTCCGTATCTCTCTTCCGTATCTCTCTTTCCTTCTCTTCCGTATCTCTCTTTCCTTCTCTTCCGTATCTCTCTTCCGTATCTCTCTTCCGTATCTCTCTTCCGTATCTCTCTTCCGTATCTCTCTTCCGTATCTCTCTTCCGTATCTCTCTTCCGTATCTCTCTTTCCTTCTCTTCCGTATCTCTCTTCCGTATCTCTCTTTCCTTCTCTTCCGTATCTCTCTTTCCTTCTCTTCCGTATCTCTCTTCCGTATCTCTCTTCCGTATCTCTCTTTCCTTCTCTTCCGTATCTCTCTTTCCTTCTCTTCCGTATCTCTCTTTCCTTCTCTTCCGTATCTCTCTTCCGTATCTCTCTTCCGTATCTCTCTTCCGTATCTCTCTTCCGTATCTCTCTTCCGTATCTCTCTTCCGTATCTCTCTTCCGTATCTCTCTTCCGTATCTCTCTTCCGTATCTCTCTTCCGTATCTCTCTTTCCTTCTCTTCCGTATCTCTCTTCCGTATCTCTCTTTCCTTCTCTTCCGTATCTCTCTTTCCTTCTCTTCCGTATCTCTCTTTCCTTCTCTTCCGTATCTCTCTTCCGTATCTCTCTTCCGTATCTCTCTTCCGTATCTCTCTTCCGTATCTCTCTTCCGTCCCTTCTCTCTTCCCTTCTCTTCCGTATCTCTCTTCCCTACTCTTCCCTACTCTTCCCTACTCTTCCCTACTCTTCCCTACTCTTCCCTTCTCTTCCGTATCTCTCTTCCCTTCTCTTCCGTATCTCTCTTCCCTTCTCTCTTCCCTTCTCTCTTCCCTTCTCTTCCGTATCTCTCTTCCCTACTCTTCCCTACTCTTCCCTACTCTTCCCTTCTCTTCCGTATCTCTCTTTCCTTCTCTTCCGTATCTCTCTTCCGTATCTCTCTTCCGTCCCTTCTCGTCCCTTCTCTCTTCCCTTCTCTTCCGTATCTCTCTTCCCTACTCTTCCCTACTCTTCCCTACTCTTCCCTACTCTTCCCTACTCTTCCGTATCTCTCTTCCCTTCTCTTCCGTATCTCTCTTCCCTTCTCTCTTCCGTATCTCTCTTCCGTATCTCTCTTCCGTATCTCTCTTCCGTATCTCTCTTCCGTATCTCTCTTCCGTGTCTCTCTTCCGTGTCTCTCTTCCGTGTCTCTCTTCCGTGTCTCTCTCGTCCCGTGTCTCTCTCGTCCCGTGTCTCTCTCGTCCCGTGTCTCTCTCGTCCCGTGTCTCTCTCGTCCCTTCTCTTCCGTATCTCTCGTCCCTTCTCGTCCCTTCTCATCCCTTCTCGTCCCTTCTCGTCCCTTCTCTTCCGTATCTCCCGTGCCTTCTCGTCCCTTCTCTTCCGTATCTCCCGTCCCTTCTCTTCCGTATCTTCCGTCCCTTCTCTTCCGTATCTCTCGTCCCTTCTCTTCCGTATCTCTCTTCCGTATCTCTCTTCCGTATCTCTCTTCCGTATCTCTCTTCCCTTCTCTTCCGTATCTCTCTTCCGTATCTCTCTTCCGTATCTCTCTTCCGTATCTCTCTTCCGTATCTCTCTTCCGTATCTCTCTTCCGTATCTCTCTTCCGTATCTCTCTTCCGTATCTCTCTTCCGTATCTCTCTTCCGTATCTCTCTTCCGTATCTCTCTTCCGTATCTCTCTTCCGTATCTCTCTTCCGTATCTCTCTTCCCTTCTCTTCCCTTCTCTTCCCTTCTCTTCCGTATCTCTCTTCCCTTCTCCTCCGTATCTCTCTTCCCTTCTCCTCCGTATCTCTCTTCCCTTCTCTTCCGTATCTCTCTTCCCTTCTCCTCCGTATCTCTCTTCCCTTCTCCTCCGTATCTCTCTTCCCTTCTCCTCCGTATCTCTCTTCCCTTCTCCTCCGTATCTCTCTTCCCTTCTCTTCCGTATCTCTCTTCCCTTCTCTTCCGTATCTCTCTTCCCTTCTCTTCCGTATCTCTCTTCCCTTCTCTTCCGTATCTCTCTTCCCTTCTCTTCCGTATCTCTCTTCCCTTCTCTTCCGTATCTCTCTTCCCTTCTCTTCCCTTCTCTTCCGTATCTCTCTTCCCTTCTCTTCCGTATCTCTCTTCCCTTCTCTTCCGTATCTCTCTTCCCTTCTCTTCCCTTCTCTTCCGTATCTCTCGTCCGTATCTCTCGTCCGTATCTCTCTTCTCTTCTCATCCGTATCTCTCGTCTGTATCTCTCGTCCGTATCTCTCGTCTGTATCTCTCGTCAGTATCTCTCGTCCCTTCTCGTCCCTTCTCATCCCTTCTCGTCCGTATCTTCCGTCCCTTCTCGTCCGTCCCTTCTCGTCCATATCTTCCCGTCCCTATCTTCCTTCCCTTCCCTTCCTCCGTATCTCTCTTCCCTTCTCCTCCCTTCTCCTCCGTATCTCTCTTCCCTTCTCTTCCCTTCTCTTCCGTGTCTCTCTTCCCTTCTCTTCCGTGTCTCTCTTCCCTTCTCCTCCGTATCTCTCTTCCCTTCTCCTCCGTATCTCTCTTCCCTTCTCTTCCGTATCTCTCTTCCCTTCTCTTCCGTATCTCTCTTCCCTTCTCCTCCGTATCTCTCTTCCCTTCTCCTCCGTAACTCTCTTCCCTTCTCTTCCCTTCTCTTCCGTATCTCTCTTCGCTTCTCTTCCGTATCTCTCTTCCCTTCTCTTCCGTATCTCTCTTCCCTTCTCTTCCCTTCTCTTCCCTTCTCTTCCCTTCTCTTCCCTTCTCTTCCCTTCTCTTCCCTTCTCTTCCCTTCTCTTCCGTATCTCTCTTCCCTTCTCTTCCGTATCTCTCTTCCCTTCTCTTCCGTATCTCTCTTCCCTTCTCCTCCGTATCTCTCTTCCCTTCTCCTCCGTATCTCTCTTCCCTTCTCCTCCGTATCTCTCTTCCCTTCTCCTCCGTATCTCTCTTCCCTTCTCCTCCGTATCTCTCTTCCCTTCTCCTCCGTATCTCTCTTCCCTTCTCCTCCGTATCTCTCTTCCCTTCTCCTCCGTATCTCTCTTCCGTATCTCTCTTCCGTATCTCTCTTTCCTTCTCTTCCGTATCTCTCTTCCGTGTCTCTCTTCCGTATCTCTCTTCCGTATCTCTCTTCCGTATCTCTCTTCCGTATCTCTCTTCCGTATCTCTCTTCCGTATCTCTCTTCCGTATCTCTCTTTCCTTCTCTTCCGTATCTCTCTTCCGTATCTCTCTTCCGTATCTCTCTTTCCTTCTCTTCCGTATCTCTCTTCCGTATCTCTCTTTCCTTCTCTTCCGTATCTCTCTTCCGTATCTCTCTTTCCTTCTCTTCCGTATCTCTCTTCCGTATCTCTCTTCCGTATCTCTCTTTCCTTCTCTTCCGTATCTCTCTTCCGTATCTCTCTTCCGTATCTCTCTTCCGTATCTCTCTTTCCTTCTCTTCCGTATCTCTCTTCCGTATCTCTCTTTCCTTCTCTTCCGTATCTCTCTTCCGTATCTCTCTTTCCTTCTCTTCCGTATCTCTCTTCCGTATCTCTCTTCCGTATCTCTCTTCCGTATCTCTCTTTCCTTCTGTTCCGTATCTCTCTTCCCTTCTCTTCCGTATCTCTCTTCCGTATCTCTCTTCCCTTCTCTTCCGTATCTCTCTTCCCTTCTCTTCCGTATCTCTCTTCCGTATCTCTCTTCCGTATCTCTCTTCCGTATCTCTCTTCCGTATCTCTCTTCCGTATCTCTCTTCCGTATCTCTCTTCCGTATCTCTCTTCCGTATCTCTCTTCCGTATCTCTCTTCCGTATCTCTCTTTCCTTCTCTTCCGTATCTCTCTTCCGTCCCTTCTCGTCCCTTCTCTCTTCCCTTCTCTTCCGTATCTCTCTTCCCTACTCTTCCCTACTCTTCCCTACTCTTCCCTACTCTTCCCTACTCTTCCCTTCTCTTCTGTATCTCTCTTCCCTTCTCTTCCGTATCTCTCTTCCCTTCTCTCTTCCCTTCTCTCTTCCCTTCTCTTCCGTATCTCTCTTCCCTACTCTTCCCTACTCTTCCCTACTCTTCCCTACTCTTCCCTACTCTTCCCTTCTCTTCCGTATCTCTCTTTCCTTCTCTTCCGTATCTCTCTTCCGTATCTCTCTTCCGTCCCTTCTCGTCCCTTCTCTCTTCCCTTCTCTTCCGTATCTCTCTTCCCTACTCTTCCCTACTCTTCCCTACTCTTCCCTACTCTTCCCTACTCTTCCCTACTCTTCCCTACTCTTCCGTATCTCTCTTCCCTTCTCTTCCGTATCTCTCTTCCCTTCTCTCTTCCCTTCTCTCTTCCGTATCTCTCTTCCGTATCTCTCTTCCGTATCTCTCTTCCGTATCTCTCTTCCGTATCTCTCTTCCCTTCTCTTCCCTTCTCTTCCGTATCTCTCTTCCCTTCTCTTCCGTATCTCTCTTCCCTTCTCTCTTCCGTGTCTCTCTTCCGTGTCTCTCTTCCGTGTCTCTCTTCCGTGTCTCTCTTCCGTGTCTCTCTTCCGTGTCTCTCTTCCGTGTCTCTCTTCCGTGTCTCTCTCGTCCCGTGTCTCTCTCGTCCCGTGTCTCTCTCGTCCCGTGTCTCTCTCGTCCCGTGTCTCTCTCGTCCCTTCTCTTCCGTATCTCTCGTCCCTTCTCGTCCCTTCTCATCCCTTCTCGTCCCTTCTCGTCCCTTCTCTTCCGTATCTCGCGTGCCTTCTCGTCCCTTCTCTTCCGTATCTCCCGTCCCTTCTCTTCCGTATCTTCCGTCCCTTCTCGTCCCTTCTCGTCCCTTCTCTTCCGTATCTCTCGTCCCTTCTCTTCCGTATCTCTCTTCCGTATCTCTCTTCCCTTCTCTTCCGTATCTCTCTTCCCTTCTCTTCCGTATCTCTCTTCCGTATCTCTCTTCCGTATCTCTCTTCCGTATCTCTCTTCCGTATCTCTCTTCCGTATCTCTCTTCCGTATCTCTCTTCCGTATCTCTCTTCCGTATCTCTCTTCCGTATCTCTCTTCCGTATCTCTCTTCCGTATCTCTCTTCCGTATCTCTCTTCCGTATCTCTCTTCCGTATCTCTCTTCCGTATCTCTCTTCCGTATCTCTCTTCCGTATCTCTCTTCCGTATCTCTCTTCCGTATCTCTCTTCCGTATCTCTCTTCCGTATCTCTCTTCCGTATCTCTCTTCCCTACTCTTCCCTACTCTTCCCTACTCTTCCCTACTCTTCCCTACTCTTCCCTTCTCTTCCGTATCTCTCTTTCCTTCTCTTCCGTATCTCTCTTCCGTATCTCTCTTCCGTCCCTTCTCGTCCCTTCTCTCTTCCCTTCTCTTCCGTATCTCTCTTCCCTACTCTTCCCTACTCTTCCCTACTCTTCCCTACTCTTCCCTACTCTTCCCTACTCTTCCCTACTCTTCCCTACTCTTCCGTATCTCTCTTCCCTTCTCTTCCGTATCTCTCTTCCCTTCTCTCTTCCCTTCTCTCTTCCGTATCTCTCTTCCGTATCTCTCTTCCGTATCTCTCTTCCGTATCTCTCTTCCGTATCTCTCTTCCGTATCTCTCTTCCGTATCTCTCTTCCGTATCTCTCTTCCGTATCTCTCTCGTCCCGTGTCTCTCTCGTCCCGTGTCTCTCTCGTCCCGTGTCTCTCTCGTCCCGTGTCTCTCTCGTCCCTTCTCTTCCGTATCTCTCGTCCCTTCTCGTCCCTTCTCGTCCCTTCTCGTCCCTTCTCGTCCCTTCTCGTCCCTTCTCTTCCGTATCTCCCGTGCCTTCTCGTCCCTTCTCTTCCGTATCTCCCGTCCCTTCTCTTCCGTATCTTCCGTCCCTTCTCGTCCCTTCTCGTCCCTTCTCTTCCGTATCTCTCGTCCCTTCTCTTCCGTATCTCTCTTCCGTATCTCTCTTCCCTTCTCTTCCGTATCTCTCTTCCGTATCTCTCTTCCGTATCTCTCTTCCGTATCTCTCTTCCGTATCTCTCTTCCGTATCTCTCTTCCGTATCTCTCTTCCGTGTCTCTCTTCCGTGTCTCTCTTCCGTGTCTCTCTTCCGTGTCTCTCTTCCGTATCTCTCTTCCGTATCTCTCTTCCGTATCTCTCTTCCGTATCTCTCTTCCGTATCTCTCTTCCGTATCTCTCTTCCGTATCTCTCTTCCGTATCTCTCTTCCGTATCTCTCTTCCGTATCTCTCTTCCGTATCTCTCTTCCGTATCTCTCTTCCCTTCTCGTCCCTTCTCTCTTCCCTTCTCCTCCGTATCTCTCTTCCCTTCTCCTCCCTTCTCCTCCGTATCTCTCTTCCCTTCTCTTCCCTTCTCTTCCGTGTCTCTCTTCCCTTCTCCTCCGTGTCTCTCTTCCCTTCTCCTCCGTGTCTCTCTTCCCTTCTCTTCCGTATCTCTCTTCCCTTCTCTTCCGTATCTCTCTTCCCTTCTCTTCCGTATCTCTCTTCCCTTCTCTTCCGTATCTCTCTTCCCTTCTCTTCCGTATCTCTCTTCCCTTCTCCTCCGTATCTCTCTTCCCTTCTCCTCCGTAACTCTCTTCCCTTCTCTTCCCTTCTCTTCCGTATCTCTCTTCCCTTCTCCTCCGTATCTCTCTTCCCTTCTCTTCCCTTCTCTTCCGTGTCTCTCTTCCCTTCTCCTCCGTATCTCTCTTCCCTTCTCCTCCGTATCTCTCTTCCCTTCTCTTCCGTATCTCTCTTCCCTTCTCTTCCGTATCTCTCTTCCCTTCTCCTCCGTATCTCTCTTCCCTTCTCTTCCGTAACTCTCTTCCCTTCTCTTCCCTTCTCTTCCGTATCTCTCTTCCCTTCTCTTCCGTATCTCTCTTCCCTTCTCTTCCGTATCTCTCTTCCCTTCTCTTCCGTATCTCTCTTCCCTTCTCTTCCCTTCTCTTCCCTTCTCTTCCCTTCTCTTCCCTTCTCTTCCCTTCTCTTCCCTTCTCTTCCCTTCTCTTCCCTTCTCTTCCCTTCTCTTCCCTTCTCTTCCGTATCTCTCTTCCCTTCTCCTCCGTATCTCTCTTCCCTTCTCCTCCGTATCTCTCTTCCCTTCTCTTCCGTATCTCTCTTCCCTTCTCTTCCGTATCTCTCTTCCCTTCTCCTCCGTATCTCTCTTCCCTTCTCCTCCGTATCTCTCTTCCCTTCTCCTCCGTATCTCTCTTCCCTTCTCCTCCGTATCTCTCTTCCCTTCTCCTCCGTATCTCTCTTCCCTTCTCCTCCGTATCTCTCTTCCCTTCTCTTCCGTATCTCTCTTCCCTTCTCTTCCGTATCTCTCTTCCCTTCTCTTCCGTATCTCTCTTCCCTTCTCTTCCGTATCTCTCTTCCCTTCTCTTCCGTATCTCTCTTCCCTTCTCTTCCGTATCTCTCTTCCCTTCTCTTCCCTTCTCTTCCGTATCTCTCTTCCCTTCTCTTCCGTATCTCTCTTCCCTTCTTTTCCGTATCTCTCTTCCCTTCTCTTCCCTTCTCTTCCGTATCTCTCGTCCGTATCTCTCGTCCGTATCTCTCGTCCGTATCTCTCGTCCGTATCTCTCTTCTCTTCTCATCCGTATCTCTCGTCTGTATCTCTCGTCCGTATCTCTCGTCTGTATCTCTCGTCCTTATCTCTCGTCCCTTCTCGTCCCTTCTCGTCAGTATCTCTCGTCCCTTCTCGTCCCTTCTCATCCCTTCTCGTCCGTATCTTCCGTCCCTTCTCGTCCGTCCCTTCTCGTCCGTCCCTTCTCGTCCGTCCCTTCTCGTCCATATCTTCCCGTCCCTATCTTCCTTCCCTTCCCTTCCCTTCTCTTCCTTTCTTTCTCTTTTATTGTTCTGTTCCTTCTTTTCCATATTTTCTGTTCCTTCCCTCCCCCTTCCCTTCTCCCTCCCGCTTCCCTTCCCCCTCCCCTCCCCTCCCCCTCCTTTTATTCCATCTATTCTATTGTCTTCTCTTCCTTGTCTGTCTTTCCTTCTGTTCCTTCTCTTCCATTCCATTCCATTTTATTTCATCTATTCTATTCCTTTTATCCTCTTCTATTGTCTTCTCTTCCTTGTCTGTCTTCTCTTCCTTCCATTCCATTCCATTCCATTCCATTCCATTGTATTCTCTTCCTGCTCTTCTGTTCTGTTCTATACTCTTCTATACTGTTCTGTTCTTCCATCTAGTTTTTCTTTTTCTTTCTTTTTATTTTTTCTCTTCTCTCTTTTCTCCCTTTTCCCTTTTATTTAAGAAATCTCTGATCTCTAAATAGGGATCACCTGAGTTACTGTGCTTTTCTTTAAGTTCTTCAGAAATGTGAATGAATAGCACAAATGATTAAATTGCAAATGAAAGTTCTCAGAGGAGTGTTGGATGGGTTACATGTAGGGGCTGCTATCTTATTATGTAATAGCAAAACAGAAAATTGAGGTTATGTTTTGAATGTGGGTCTGGGGTTTTGTTTTGTTTATTTTGTTTTTAACCCCCAGCAGCATAGATTTGGGGAGATTTGTTTTAGTCTTTTTTTTTTCCCTTCATTCTTCCTGAAGCTTTTTGATGTCTGGGTAAACAGTCGGTCAAAGCAGCTTATTTGTAAGTTGACCAGTCAGTGTATTGACAAGAACAGACACAATAGAAAACTGCATTAGGAGGCAAGCTGTTGGAATTTGCAGTAAATATATTATAGAACACAAGTGAATTGCCGATACTGCTTGTTTAGCAGTTTGCAAGGGCAATGGCAGTATGGATTTTTGAATTAAAAGGGAAGGACTGTTCTTTCTCTGTGCTGGAACATCTAGTTGATGGCTGAGGAGAAAATTGATTTAGAGAGCAAAATGCTACTGCCTCTGTTTGTGCCATTTTAAAGGCTTTATGGATGAAAAGGTGAAAACAAAAAGGTAGCTTTCAGTTTTGGAGAAGGGGTGCAGAATGAATACACTTGTTTAGCTGCATCTTGATCAGGTATTAAGTCTATGAGGAAACTTCCTTTTGTTAGGTCAAGATAAAGGACATCCAGAGCAGTATAGTCTCTACAATCTGTGGATGTATGACTACTTGTGGAATTGTTTTCAAGTATTTCTAAGAACCCCAAATTGCTGTGGTCCTTGCTTTGTTATATGATGATCTCAACCATTTTAAATGTGAAGGTTTCAATTAAGTGCCACAATTTCTTGGGAAAAATAACTAATCCAAAGATCATTCTTTTTGCGGTGCTGCCACAACAGTTTCCATTTACAACAAAGTTTTTTAAAAAAAAAAGACTGAAACATTCATTTGTTGCTCTCTTCCTTCGGATGTGTGGGTTTGGGTGTAAGGTGGTTCTAAATTTTTGTTTTGGTAATTGTGTTTTGGGCTGCCAGGCATTATGTTGCAGATTCTTTATTCATTTTCTTTATTCATTTTCTTTATTCATTTTCTTTATTCATTTTCTTTATTCATTTTCTTTATTCATTTTCTTTTTTTCCCCTGTTTTCTCTATTCCAACAAATGCTGAACTGCTGGAGTCATCTTTCATGTTTCCAAAATCTTGCTCTTGAATGACACTAGTGAGTTCAGAAGCCATCATTTTACACTGAAGCTAGTGGTGGATATTCCCTATGTATGTAACTTTACATCTGTCTGTATAGAATTGTTTTCATTGCCCACAAAGTCCTTCTGCAATTTTTCTGTTGGTTGTTGTTACTTTGAATTCTTTTGTAGAACAAACTTTTTTTTTATTCACTGTTTGCTCTCTTTTCCTGGCTGTGCTGCTGAACATATTTGTAAAACAGGTTGCAATACAGGCATCTCTGCAACTCCACTGGAGTATAGTGGATACTAGTATTCTGTGGCTAGTGATAAATTGAACAGTATTTATTTTAGAAATTTATTGCTGTCCTTCTTTGGCATGTGTGGGTTTGCGATTAAGGTGGTTCTGAATTTTTATTTTTGTAACTGTGTTTTGGGCTGTCAGGCATTATGTTGCAGACAGCTAGCTGTCTGTGGCCTCCAAATGATAGACATAGATCTCCAGTTAAGCAAACACAAATTCTTTAATTAAAAAAAGCTCTTAGCTTGCAGTTCTAAACTGAAATATGAATTGTAGAATTGCAGGGCTAAAAAGGACCTTGTCCATCCCTCTGTCCTAGCATGATCAACTATACCAATATCATTCCTGACAGAGTGCTTGTCCAATCTCTTAAAAAAGATTTAACGATACTGGTGACTTGCAAACTTTCTTGATAGTGTGTTCAAGTGCTTTTCTATCCTTGTTATTGAAATGTTACCTTAATTACAGACTGAATCTATTCTCCTAAAGTTTCAGCTCCTTCTTACTTATTTTGTGCATCAGGAGACTAGATCATTTCTTGTCTTTCCAGAAGCCTTTTATGTACCTCTACAGTCTAATGATCACTCTGAATGTTGCCCAGGTGAGGTACAGTGCCCAAAATGAATGCAGTACTCCAGTGGTGGAGGCATCCCCCTGCTGAGTAGCACAGAAAGTTTGCTTACCATATGGCTTAGCGTGGTGGTAGCCTTTTTTGCAACACATGCCATTAACTTGTGTTTAATTTCCGATCCACTGTGACTGAGGTTTTCCCTGCTGGTCTGTTGTTTCCTCATCCATTGTTTATATTCCTGTCTAGGTGTGCTATGATACCTTATCCCTATTTACCCTCAATTTTTTTAGTCTATCTGTTCTATCAAGAGTTAGTTGTGAAACTGTCTTCCAGCATATTTAGTAATTTAGCAATTTAGCAAATTAGTAACCATAAAATATCTTCACTTACCCTGATTCTTAATGATAATATTGAAAAATGTTGGACCTGTCATCCATGCAGAACTTCCTAATTCTTCAAAAGAGAAGAATGTATCCATGCTAGGTTTAAACATGAACCAGTTTTGTGCTTATTCTCATGAAGTTTTAGCTAGGCTATCTTGTTTTGGTTGTTCCTACAAATGTCACAAGTGTCAAATATTTAAAGATATTAATATCATCTGCTTCTCCTCTTACCATAAAGGCTTTGCCTTGCTGGAATTTGCATTAGTCTGATGTTGTTTATTCTTGAAAAATCCTTGTCAGCTGTAATTTATACCTCTCCTTCACCTAGAACTTTACAGATAAGAGACTTTTTCATCTGCCAAACTTCAGGAACAGTAATTAAGCTGGAGTGTCTCAGCTCTTTCCTTGTGTGTGTGTGTGTGTGTGTGTGTGTCTGTTAGACACTATCCTTTCAGAGTTCACTAGTGTGCTTTTTTTATTTCCCTTACTGAAGGTCATTGGGCCAAGTCAATTTGAAAACATTTACCTTGAACATTCTCTCATCTGTTCCTTTCCTGTCTCAGCTGCTGTGTTGACCTTATGTAACTAGTAATTTATATTAATTACTTGGTTGCTAATGATTCTTGTGTAGTTAAGATAGATGCAAAAAGAATAGCTTGTCTGGCCGTCTGTGTCTTTTCAGCATACCTCTTCTGCAAGTAAAGGGATCAAGCCTTTTTTTGTTTTTGTTCCTACTATTTCACGCTATAGAGCACTTACTTAACCTTTGCTGTCACTAACTAGTGGTACATAATTTTGTAACTATGTGCTTGTGCTGTATGTATTTACTTCTTCACCTGACCTACTTTCTACTTCCTGTATGCTCTCTTCTTTGTATGAGGTCAATTAAAAGGTTGGGGTTAAGTCTCTTGGTACAATTCCATCCCTCCCCTCTCCTCTGTCCCTTTTCCATTCTCAGATGGATTAACTCTCATCTGTACCCTTAATATTGTTTTTTAAATAAATTGCCAACTCTCCATAATGCCTCTATCTTACCGCTCAGTAACAGGTCCTATAAAGCTGAACTTTGCAGTACTTAGTTTACAGGCATTTGTTTTCCTGAAGTCTGGCTTTAGTGTTATTCCTTTCTGTCACAATGCTTGTAAACCATACAGTGATTGTCAGTCTCACTCGAACTGCTTTCTACTTGGACAGTTGCAAGCAGTTCTCTATTAGAACCTAATCTGTGAGAGGGTATATCTGCTGGTTCTGTGTGTGTGTGTGTTTAAAAATACATAATAAAATTTATTGACATGTTCCCAAGCTTTTGATGAATGGATTTCCAAACCTTTTGCCGTGTTGTGAAAATCCCTATTATTTTTACCTCCCTTAAAAGTTCTGTGTGCAGGATAATTCTGCTGGTTGATAACAAAAGACTTTGACAAGTTTTCCTAAGTTGTTATTCATTAGCAGGTCACCTGATAGCACCCACAGCTTCTTTTCCTCCCCCTTAATTACTCCTGGTCTAATACAAGTCTAATTACCCATGTATTCTGGATCTTGATGTGAGCAGTACCTGTTTGACATGATATACTGCAGCTTTTTAATGTGTAATTAAGTATTTTTGAATGCTGCAGGTTTTGGTCATGTAATGTTGCAGTAGTCTAAGAAGACACTTCGTGTGGTCTACAATTATTGATGTAGCAATAGGTCCAGAGGACTGCTGCTTTTAAGGGTCGGTGCTAACATCTTCCAAAATGATTCTTGTTAAAGGAACGTTGTCAATTTAGGCACTGTTATGAACACCTTTTAATGCCTTCATTTGTTTCTTTGTGATGTGGCAAATTTTTGAAACTGAACTGTGAATGTGCAAGTGTTGTAAAAGAGTGAAGTTAGATTTAAAATACACAAATGCATGTGACATACCTGGCAAATTCAGTTCAACTTGGTAACTTTTGGTAAAGTGCTAGTGAGCGCAGTGAATTGATTTCCTCCCTGCTCTCCCCCTATAATGCAGTCCCTTGTCTTGATATGTGGTTTGTCTTGTTTTTTGTCACATTGCTTGTTTATAGTTCTATTCAGGTACAAATTCTACCACTATTATAGCCTTATTTGAGTGTTAATGAGGACTGAATCCTGACTGGGAGTTCTGTTATTGTCTTGAGTACTGTAAAAGTATATGCTTGTTTTGAGGAGCTTTTATGCTCTAATTTTTGAAAGCTGAGTAACACTAGGCATTTCTCCAGCTATGCAACAGCTCTGGCTTTCTAATGCTTTCCCAATGAAGTGGATCAGTGTAGCAAGTGCTGCAAGAATGTATGCAGAAATTTGAATGTGTTTTTTGGGAGTGAGAATAAATAGCAAGTGGTTTTGAAATATGTCCCAGACCAAACCAAGCCAATAGAACCCCTTTCTGATAGGGGCATAGCAGGTACAGAAGTACTGCTTTTTATGATTCCTTCCTTTTTCGCTTCTCTGTTTCTCCTGTCTCCTCCTTCTCATAGTAAAGTATTGCTCAATCGTTCTCCAGTAGATTAAGCTCTTCATACCCTCAAGGGTAATGATGCAAAGCATGTTGGATAATTTTAGAGACATTGTTTTTTCTAGAGTATACCTTAAGTGTGGCAAGTGAGGGTGCAGTTCCATGGAAAGAGGATGGCTCATCTGATAGCTCACTGCTGCCAAAAAAAATCTCTGCTCCTAGCTGAGTGCTCCTGGTGCTTTCTTTTAGCTGCTCTGCTATCTGATAGATGCCTCCTTTGAGTCTAATTTAACTCACTGATCTGGTAGTTCCCTAATGTGGCCCTTCTGCCTCCTCCTGTAAAGTTTTCTGCTTGACTGGTGAGTGGAGATGTTAGACAAGTCCAAAGGTCTCCAGCAGTGGTGTGAAGTGATAGATGTGTGTCTCTGAAAATAAAGATAGAGAGGCCTTCCCATTTTGACTGAAATGAGCCTCTGATTTGCTCAGTATCTCATGGAGTCTAAATAGAAGTGGGATCTGTTTTGGGAATGTGTGGGGGAAGTATGTGGGAAAATAACTTGGAAATAAAATACAGCTCTGTGCCCAGTTCAGAGGTTTAAACATTTCTGTGTGTATTGAAGTTTATCTATGGAAATAAAACTCTGGAACTAAAATAGTGATTAATAGAGCTTTTGTAGTTTTCTATGAGTGCTTAAGCAAAATAGGAGAGATGTGATAACTGTCCTGTTTAGCCTAGTTTAAGAAGAGTCTTGACACACTGAAGATGTGTGAAAGGAGCACTTTAACAGCCTGACAACAGCTTCATTCTTGCCAGTTGGCTTGGGTTCAGCAGCATTTACAGCTGCAAATGGGATGGGCAGTTGTTTACAGTGGTTGGTTGGGAGCTACGTAGCAGCTTTCTGTATTATTATAGAGAGAGTTGAAATTAGACATCTGAAATGTCTCAAGTCACTGCACTTTATAGTTGAACAAAGTCCAAACCCATAGTAGATGTTTGATAAGTGTAGCTGTAGATTTGTATATCATATGTAGCTTATATTTAAGTAACATGACCTTACTGTAATTTAAACTTATATCTAAGACACTACAGAGAAATATAGCTTGGTAGTGAAGTAAAAATATTAATTTCACTTCAGAAGTTATCTAGCATTCTGGTGGCTTTATCACTTGGAGTTTTTAGTTTGTTAATATTTCTGTTGCTCCTTCCTCTCCCCACTCCCCACCTGCAATATGGTGGTGTTTTGATTTTTTTTGTAGCTAAAGATTTTTCATGTCAGTCTTCTGGGATTTTAATATCATCATTTTGTGAGTGGCTGACCTTGTGATTAAAATGAATAGTACAAATGTGGGGCAGAGGGAGAGCTCTATTTGTTAATGATATGTCATGTTAAACTGACAGCTCATGCCCAAAATACAGAGATTGTTCCTGTTACTAAAATGAGTGCTACCCATTGCTGCCTGTCAGATTTAATTCCAACTATCTGTTGAGAATAAACCTTCCCACCCACTCCTATTGGTGAGAATGTTAGTAATGACAGCATTTATAATTTAAAATATAGTTTGAAGGCCGGCTTCCACAGTTTGGCGCATAGTGGTTAATATGGCTGTAAAGAGGAGATGAATGTGGCTACTTCTCTGAGTCTATTACTCAAGAGGCCTGTAAATTTGATTGGCTGTTACAATTCTAGCAGAATCATTTGATTTGAGAGCAATAGAAAGATAAGATATCCAATTACCCAAATGATTTGCAGGGTTAGCCAATGTTGTCATGGAGATGCGAGTTGGAACAAATTAAATTTTAAGCAATAAAGTAATCTTAAAGTACGTCTGGGAACAAGAAAATTTGGCAGTGGCACTTACCTGAATTGAATCTTAGCTTGACATGCTGTTGTTTGACATTGATATACTGTAGGGGCCTAAACTTTTAAATGGCATGTTGCCTTTATTTTTTTTTCCTCTTGCAGCCATTGCCAAAACACTGTAGTGCATTAGTTTTAAATAAAAGGGCATTAATAATATATGCTTATCTCAGTGCTCAATGTGGATTCAATAACTTACGAACAGCAAAGTTCATAGAATGCTAGCCTTAATCATTTGAGGCTTTTGAATATTTAAGTTTTGAGATTTAATTATACATCCCCCCCCTCCCCGAATTGTTAGGAGCAGAACTTTTTAGAAGTGCTTGAGTCTTTCCGTAGCAAAGATCTAGAAAGCATGCAGAGAGCTAAGCACTATGGAATGCCTCTTTATTTTCTGTGTGCTCTATGAATATATATGCTTTTTGTTGTCTTTTGAAAATCTCAATCAAGAAAGAATAAAGGCTTCACTGTTTAACAGTACCACTTATTTCAGCAGTTCTGCTGGAAAATGAAAATATGGAGTGGGTTCTAAACGTCAACAGATGAAGACTAAAATACGCACACATAGTTTCTTATCCAAGGATTTTTTAAATGTAATATTTAACTGATTTCTGGTTTGCAACAGGGATTTAAAAATGGTCAAGCATGTCCCATAAACAGGGCTTTTATCCACATGTCTTTTAGACAGAGATGAAAATTGGTCTGAGGTCAAGCCATTTGCAGCATTCTCACAGCCTTCGATTTTCCTCTCATCCTCACCACAGATCATCTCAAATGATTCAGTAATGACCAAAAGTGCAACATTGACCTTTACTCCCTAGTGGATTACTATATTACATGGTATAAATGGCAGGAAGTCCATTTTGTTGATCCAGGAGTTCAGTGTTGTACTTGGCTATGTGTTGAAAGTGTAAGTGGAGGCAGAGTATTTTAGAATTAGCTTTTAAGGGTTTTGTAAATGTGATTTGATGGTCTTGATATTCTTTTTCATGCATTAAGGACCGATTCTCTGATTTTTCTCTTTAAAGGGAAGAATTAAGATATGCTTTTTCAGTACCTTGAGCATGTTTCTGTGTTGTATAAATTCTGTGTAGTTATGTTTGTTCCTTCTACAACAATACTTGAGTGTTTTTCCCTTTTGTAATGAGTTTCCTATTAAAAAAAAAAAAAACTTTATATAAGTAATCAGAAAAAACCCACCCAGATAACCCCTAAAACAGCATGATCCTGTATATAAAAATGACTTACAGAACTAGTAGCTATAGAAAGGATTTTTAGAGGGAGAGGTCTAAGGATTAACAAAATAGTGAGTTTCTGGATGAGTACAATGAGTACCCTGGCTGATGTTGCTGGATTATTTGTGGGCAAAATGCTGATTTCACTGAAACAGTATGAAACTTTGCATGCAAAGATTTTTGTCTTACCATCTTTCAACCAGACAGAATACTTTTCCCTCATCTTTTTATATGTGTTTGTCAATTGCAGAACTTAACATTTGAGGAGTCTTCAGGTATAGTGTAGAAACAAAGCTGTAATTTCTATAAACATCTAGGATTCTGTACTTTTAAGTAAATATTGCTTCAACAATTCCAGCTGGAGTTGAAATTTTAACTGAAACTTTGGGTTTTCTTGTTTTTGTTCTTTTAGTCATGTTACTCCTAGGCTGTGTTCTTCCAAATCTAATGACGAATGTGATTCTCAAAATTGTATTGAAATAAGGTAAATAAAAATGTAATAAATGAGAAGAGTCTGTTGTGAAGAAATGGCCACAGACTGCTTTCAAATATTGATCTAATTTTGTGACATAGGAAGTGCAATTTGCAAGTCAGGTAGAATAACTGGGTATCCTCTCTAACTAGGGCTTCCCCTAGTATACCACAGCCCTTTTTGCTGAGCATTGTTTAATAAATGTAGACCTAGACAGTTTGGAGGAGTCTCAACACTGGTAATGCAGCAATTGTCATAATACAACTAATTGTTACAATAGCATGTGTTGTATGATTTAATTTTTGCTTTAGATAATCCAGGTAATCCTTGATTCCTTGCTGTCAGGGTTGCTTATGCCATAACTGAAGTTGCTGCTGTGACAAAAATTGTAGACACTGATTGAAGGGTGGGGGAGGGGAGGGGGAAAAATGTTAAAACCCTTGAATCTGAAGGGTAATGGACTAGTTCTTGGAGAGCTGCATTCTTCCATGAGAAGAGTGGCTCCCTCATGCTTTGGTTTCCAGCATTAATGGTAAAATATACATGAGTGATAGATGTGGTGAGAAATGTAGTTAATTTGGGGGTACTTGCAGTATACTTCATGTTCTTCCTTCCAGTACAAAAATCAGGAGTTACCTATGAAATTGTGCTGATTTAAGTATGAGTTGTTATATGGTGCTTTGAAAAGTACAGGCTGTCATAATGCAAAATGATCTAGAATAGACTACTGTGAAGGAAAATGCTGTAATACTTTTTTTAACAAGGCACAGAAAAAGAAGTTACAAGTGTATATACAAGCTCTTTCTTAACTACTCAATAAAGTGACTTGTGTAAGTGAATCTTATATTTAATAACTGGTCTGGCTGCTTTGTTTTTGTCATTATGTTAAGAATTCACTTTAGCAAAACACAAATTTACGTACAAACACTTGAGTTTGGCAATAGTTAGGTCAAAACATTTAAGTCCTTAATTAGAAGGAATGAAGGCAAAAATTACACAAGTGAAGACACAAACTGTCGGCTCAACTTCATCTTATAAAATGCAGCTGAATTCCTGCATGTTAATTTTTAATGATGCTTCAGAAAGGAGGGTAGCACTTCAGTCAGGGGTCTGACAAGCTTGTCATTTGCAAATAAATCAAAAGACAATCACTGCAACAGCAAGAACCAGTGAATGAAGTAGTTCTGTTGTTCTTTGATAGGCCCCACGCTCAAGTCCTCTATTAAAAATGAATATATTCAAGAGGTTCTGCATTAAGAACACAAACAATTAAGGGCACTCGAGATGCTTTGCTAAGAGCTGCCATAGAACTACAAGGGCTTTTCATGAGAGATGCAGGCTTCTGCAGTCTGCTTTACCAGGGGGTTGGAGAGCATGGGCAATTAGTCATGTTTGTCTCTGCTCAAGCAGCTTTCTGCAGAATTCTTTGTTTGCTCATTCTTCTGACTCCCCTACATGTCTTAAGATCAGCAGTTAGATAATAGCTACATTGAATTGGAGGACTTCTGGAAGTAACTGATAATTTTTTCTTTTTTTTTTTTTTTTGGCTATGAAACAAAAAGACCCAGATCTGAAAAATATAGCTTATTCTAAACATTGGCAATTGGTGGCATAAGTCCTGATTAACCAAGCTCTCTTGGACTCCTTTTAAAAAAAGTTTTTGCTTTCAAGAATAAAACTGACTCACTCCCTTTTAGCGGAATTGTTGTGGCAGTTTTTCTCAGTGGAGACTGAATAGTGTTTTAGTAACACCAATCCTGTCTGTATCTAAATTTAAAATGTTCACCATTTGTGTATGGTTGAAGAACATCCCTGCTTCAGTTCCTTCCCAAACTCTTAAATGAAAAATTAACATTTGCATGGCAGAGGGAGACTGTCATTAATCCTGAAATCTAGACCCAGTAACAGCATTCTTTTCAATTTTATATGGCAATATATATGTGAAGTGAAACCTTTAGGAAAGAGTAAGAAGTACAGGAGGATTGAAAAGTAAAATGTCCTATGTAGTTCCTACTAAGCCTCTGGTCTTCAAAATCCAAGCTTTGCCACATTATTTGAGAACAATGTTTAGGTATAGAAGAACATTGTTGGAGATTTAGTCTGTCTTCAGATCTCTTATTTTTCATGTCGTAAAAGACAGGTGCAACTCTTATCAGTTGTAACTGTGTGCTAGGATATTTCAGTGAAATGAATATTAGGGAGTGTATTAAATACAGTGTTATTGGTTGGAATGTGCATGCAAAACGTGAGATTTGAGTGTTGGTAGCAGTGTTTGTGGATGGGAAATAGTACATTTATGGGATGACTTATGTGGAGGATTGCCTTTAGCTGTAACTTTTCAGGGTTGATCTTTGTTCCGAAGAGATTTCACCTTGCAAGGTGAAAGTTCGTTGTCTTTTGAACAGCTGGATTTATACTTACAGTCATCATGAAATTTGTTTTTTCTTAATACTGAAAACAACCTCTTGCAACTTCTGATGGAAAAGATTGGGTGAAATGTGTATCATTACCTAACCTTAGAAACTCATTAGAGAACAAAAATAATTTCCAAACATATCTGTGAATGAGAGTACTTGCTAAATATTTGGTGACAGCGGATGGGAAATGTATGAAATTTTATAGTGGATAAATAATTTTAAATATATTTAATTGTGGGTTGGGAAGAGTGCTAGTAGACAAACTGCCTTTTAAATTTAAGCAGTTTGTTGTGAAGTACAGAACAGTCTTTTCAGTTTTCTTCATTTCAGTGTGAATGCCTATTAATAGGCACTTGTAACAGCAGCAGGGAATCTGAAAAAAACATTTTTATTTATGGTATGTACATGTAAGTTTATTTGGAACCACGGATGAGTAGTGGGGGTGCTGCTTGTATATGATGAGCAGTGATGCACTGCTTCAGTAAAGCCAAATTCAGAGGGGTGCTTCTTTCCAGTTCTGATCTGAGTTCAGGTATTCTGCTACTAGACAATTGCTGTAAATTGGCTAGACAATTGCTATAAAAGTAGATTGACTGGGGAAAGGGGAAAAGTTGATTATGCCCTCTGATGCCCAGTTCAACATTCAGCTTTTCCATATACAGAGGGGATCTCTGCTGAATATTGGAATGAATAGCAATGGCAAGTGCAACTCTTTAGATGGGTATTATAGATCTTGCACCTGTTTTAAGAGCACCTCATCTATGCTTTGTGTATAAATCAGTTTTCTGTTAGCACTAGAAATAAAGAACTAGGAATAGGTTAATGCTGCGTGTCCTACGTATTTCAGAAATAAGGGAAGAGTGATGAGTTATCATAACTTCATTTTTTTTCTTCCTCCTAGTTTCTTGTCCTTTTTAATAGGGTTTTTATTAGAAAAGAAATAATAATTAATGATCTGTTGGCCCTCCAGTGGGAATGATCATTAGTAAGTAATGTTATATTCTCTTGTCTTACTGCAAGCCATATTGTATGCTGTGTTACTGCAGTGAAGTTCAGATATTTGGGACCTGTTTGGAAAAACACAGTAAAGTAGACAAGTTACATGTTTTAAAGACAGTTCAGAATAGATTCTTTCACAGCTGTGGTAAGGATACTTCTGTCAGGATTACTGAATAGGGAGACTTTTGTTTAGGCTATAGAGACTGAAACAACTTTTCAGTGAAAACCTTGAGTTGAGGGTTTTTTGTTTTGTTTTTCCTCCTTTTATCATCAACTATCATTCTTCCTGGCTTCTATCCTGAAAACAAAGGCAATCTCATCCATCTAGGGCAGTGAATTTGCTGGAAGCCAAGTATCTTCTCCTCTCCAATAGTACTATCTTTCTATGGCTGATATACCTGGTATCTGTCTCCAAAAAGCAATGTATGTAGAAAAAAAAGCCCTTTGAGTAGGTTCTTAAAATTGCCTAAGTGTCCTTAGATTAACATACACTGAAAGTACCAGCAGATTTGGCAATAGTTAAGTGAGACAGATAACTTCCCTGTGCTGTCTTTGCTAGTAGCTTATGTAACCCTAGTACTAACAGCTATGCTCAGAATGATGGAAATTTTACAGTCATGGCCCAAACAAAACGGAAACAAAACAAAACTGATTGGTGTTGAGTATTGTGTGAGATGGCAGATGTTTACATCAAGAGAGTAGATATCTGTGGCCCCCTCTCCTTTGTGTGGGGGTATGGGGTAGAAAGGTTCCTGGAAAGCAACTGCCTCTTCGTTGCCCTCAGAGAAGGGGCCTTTTCATCCTAGGAAGAATCCATCCCACACCTGAGGGGGAGATTCTTGTCTCTGCAAGGCTTCAGTGTGGATATCTGTCAAATAACTGATTTTGATCAGACTTTAAAGCTAGATACAAGTTTATAATTGTAAAATTGATTGTGAAAGACATTTTCTTCCATGCCCATTGCCTTCATGTTACGCTGGTTGATAATCTGAGTAATAATAAATCTACCTTTTAAAAAGCTTTATCTTAGATTTAATGGATTTCAGAAAATGTTTTACTTGTTAATGAACTATGTACAAGGACCAGATTTGTGCTTAAATGTGTATAGGATGTTTGCCATGTCTCAAGCATCTAATCTGTAAAGTAGCTAACTAAATCTGTGTCCTGATCTGGGCCTGTATACCAACCATTTATATATTTTTCTTGTTGTCTCCACTGTGTGAACTTAATATGATCCTGCAGACCAGTTGATATATGGGAACAAGCCTAAAACACAGTTTTAATCAAAATATTTACTTTTTTCTATAGACAGAAATCGCCAAGAGATTGAATACAATTTGTGCACAAGTCATCCCATTTTTGTCTCAGGAAGTAAGTAAAACTGTTCAGCTGTTAAAGTGCAATTATGTTGCTTTTCTGTTTGCAAATTAGCTAGTTTTAAGATGTTAATTTTATCACAATGCACAAGTGTAAGGAACATCTGTTATAGCTGAAATGTGCAACCCCCTTGCTAATTCGGTCTAACAAGTCTGAGTTCAAACTAGTGACAATAGCTCAGCCTCATTCATCCTCTGAGGAGAGGGGGAGTCTGTAAAATATTATCAATGTAACAAAATCCTTTCACTTCTAATTGTGTTGATTGCTTACCTGGTATTCAATTGTCAAATGTAAGTCCAGTGAAATAAGAATGCTGGTCTTGTCTACAAAATTCATATCAGATTTTGGTGTAAAAGGTGAGCTCAGATGTGAAACTGTTGTTTAAGGTTACAAACCTGCATAATAGATCTGGTCTGAATTACTATGATTGTAGCATGTTGTAGGCAGCTGCTGTTACATTTTGAAGCCTGTTATTTTGGATATGCCTTTTCAAACTCTACAGTTTGCAAAGAGCATTTCTAATTCTTCTTGAGATTGGTGAAACAGTCCTCTTGTTTGAAATTTCAGTAGGTTTTGCTGTGTGGGCACAGAGTATATAAATGTTAAAATTGATACTAGTTTGAAGTTGACATTATCATCCTGTCAGCTCAATTAGAGACTGGTGATTCATTTGTCAGAAAATTAATAGTGAAGTGGCATGGGGAGAGAGGTGAGCTGACTGACTGCCTTCAGGGCTCTCACTTGCTTTTGATGAGCAGGTGAGAAATAGGGCACTGTTGCTTCTTACCCACCTAGGATGTGTCTTGTAATAGATAGCCTGGATTTCTACAGAGAAATTGATTGTTCTGATGTTTGTGGTCTTGTTTTTTACTCTAGTATGCTTTGGTGCAGTAAATACTTTAACATAAATTCCTCCCCTGCACCCTTTCTTGTTTTAATAGCATCAGCAGCAAGTGGCCCAAGCTGTAGAACGTGCCAAACAAGTGACCATGGCTGAACTGAATGCCATCATCGGGGTACGTGGCCTTCCAGGTCTACCTCCTACAGTGTGTATAACCTGCTTTCATACCTTACTGCTTGCTGTTTTTAAAATAAGCTTAATGTTTTGATATTTAACACTGTTTGGATGCCTAATACTGCTCAAATGTGTTTGACTTGGTTTACACAGATTTTTAGCAGGGATTAAGTTAGCAGCAGTTTCCTGTGTGAGAACATCTTTTTATTAAATAACACAGTGCATAGCAAAACTTTCCCTGCAAGAAAGATTATGGTTAGGACAGTTGCTTGTTTATTTGTAGGTATTGTATGTCAGTTGATCTAGTTACCTTTGCCTCATGCTTTTTGTGACACTTGAATTCTTGGAGCCAGTGCAACTATTCATTCTTCTTTCTTTCCCTTTCTTGTGAATCTTTCATGAATTTTAAAATGGCAAGCTAATGAAAAGAAACTTCACTTGCTTTTGAAGTAGTATTAATTGTCTGACACAATGTTCTAATAGCCTTTCACCAAGTTTGTGCTTCTAAATATGGTGAAATAAGTTAATACTACTTGCTTGTGACTGGTTGTCAATCACAAGTCATTTGTTTTGTATTAATGAACTTTGTGAACCATACATTCCTTCCACTGCATGGGTTCATTTCCCCCTGCCACTAAGTCTAGAATATTTCTCATGTTTTCTGCCCTTCCAGACTAAGTGAAAGAAGTAGCCGAAACAAGAAGCTGTCCTTTCCGATTTTATTCATATGTGAGCGCCTTGAGCGGATTCAAATTACTCATTTATCAATTTATGTTAATTGCTTGTGAGAAGATGTCCTGCTGGTCTTTATAGTTCTCTCAGACACTTTGTAATGATAATTAGACATGCTGCTGTACGGATTAACAGTGCCATAGTCCAATGACGTCTACGGACAATGGAACCAGTTAATCCATCTGTGCTTAAAATTACATCCCAACTGGAGATGGAAAAAAAAAAAAAAGTAAGAGCAAGGGAGGATTAAAAGAATGAGCCTCAGCTTGAAAACTCTCCTTTCATCAGTTTCTCAATTGCAGATCTGCAGTCAGTTTGCCTGTGGTAAGCTATTGGCAGTCAATTAGGTGAAATAAACTGGGAGGGTGACCTTCATTTCCTTTTAATAGCTTTTTCCTCCCTGAAATGGGGAGCTGCAGTGGATTTTCAGCTTAAATTTTATTCAGGCTGCTTTATTTCACTTGACAGATTAGCTTTGCATAAACATACCCCCCCTTCAAATCTGAGCTGTTTTTTCCCTTCGTATCAAATTCTGACTGTTGCTTAGTTGATTTGCTAATCATGCTTCAAAAACCCACACAATTACATCTGTATATGTCACAATCTCCTCTATGCTTTGCTGTGTAATGAATTATTTTATTTCAGTGATCAAATCAGGTATTCATACAGCACATGTACATTTGATATTTGATTAGCAAAGGTTAGAGAACTGTACTTTCTTGATTTTTTTTTTTTTTTTTCAATGAATGATTTCCTTAGGGCTAATCTGAAATGGAAAACCCTTTTTTAATGGACGAGTCTTAGAGAATATTTTATGCAGTAAAAAGAAATATATATTAAAATATATTTAAAAATATTTTTCTTAAGATAGCAAAATCTGATTTTCCAAAGTTGTTGTGGTAGCATTGTCCTGAGTGTAAATCATTCAGCTCCTTAAGTCTGTACAACATAGTCTCTTAAAAGCAATAAGATCTACAAGTACCACATGCAATTACAACTTTTTTGTGGGAAAGCTCTTTGGAAGCAGGAATAGAAACCTCTTTTGTTTTTTTTTCATTTTCAAGTTACCTAAGGTCCTCCAGAAGAAATACTTCCATGTGTCTTCTGAAAGACTAGTGAACAATGCAATGCAAATCCAAAACTGAATGAGGAAGTGAACACAGTGGGCCCGAATGTTCTTTGGCCATGTAGATGAATGTATGTGCATAATACTAAAATTAGATGTATGTCACAATGATCTTTTACAGTCTTACATGATGAATAATTATCTTGAGCCGCACAATAAGTTTCATGCTCTGACATATCCTTGAGTTTGTTTGAAAGGGATTGTGTGCATTTTGGAAAATCTGAATAGCATAAAATTGGGTTGACAATTCAGTGGACCTTTGCTCCCCTTCACTGAGCATGCAGTTTGTTGAGCTCTCTCCCCAGAGGGGAGGAGACATCAGAAGCCTGTCTGTTCCTACAAGGGGCAGCTGCCCTGAAAGTAAGCACAGCCCAGTTTGATAGCAGCTGTCAGTATTGTTCAGGGACCTGACTTAGTGTAAAGAACAATGAAAGGGCCATGCTCTTAAAGTCCAGTGTCTTTCAAGATAAGAAAAGAAATAGTAATTTAAAGGGTTAGACATTTATTATGAGCATGAAAGATCATGAAGCTTCTTTGCAGAATGCAAATAGGTTGGAGCAATCTGTAATAGTAGAAGATGCAATCAAATAGCCCCTCGCACCACACTACTAAAGATAATTCATGTACAATAAATTTGAGGATAAGAAACTTGAATAATTTTTTTCTAGCCAGTGTTCTTTCAGACACTTTCTCTTGACTAGATGAAATCTGCATTTTTTGGTGTTTTTGTTTCAGAACTGACTGTTTTTCCTCCTTCCTTTATCTTTAAGGACCATTGTTCTCTAACTCTTCATGAGTCTAAAGTCTCCCAATTGGCTTGACTGAGTTAGAGCAAAACAGCAATTCTTGTTGCTACTGGGCCATATGTGAATTCTGGAAGGAAACAAAGCCTTTAGTTAGTGGGAACAATGTTTTAAATAGAAAATATTTTTGAATCATCTTTATTTTATACTTCTGTTATTTCTAGTTGAAAAAATGAAAGTCTGTTAAACTTAAGATTGAGGATAGGGACTTGTAGGATATGTGTCTCATGGGTCTGTGAGGTATTTGGAGATTTTATCTGCCATCTCAAAAGCTGACTTTTGAAGTTGCTGTCTACTATGCATGTAAAGAAGAGAAAGAATGAGTGAATTGACATATTCAGCAGTGTTTTCAAAAAAAAAAGAAGTAAGGTAGTTGGACTCAGCTTGTAAGCAGTGCTAATCCTTTGTGTTGGTTAGAACTTCTCATACTGCAGGAAAGAACCGTGGGTGGTGATTAGCTATTGACAGTTGTATCTCTGGCCTTATATTATTCTTGCATGTTTCTGAGGGCTTTTACCTTTCAGCCATTGGGTAGCAGTGTGGCTAAACAACATGCATGTCACTTTTTTTAATGGCACCATTCATATGTGTGTTAAATTTGAATGAAGTACTAGGTTTACTAGATCCTTAAATAATAAACAAAGCAAAAACCTTTGACCGTAAAAGATAGGTGCCTCTGTTAACTCCTTGGCACTGCTCACTGTTGCGGCTGCAGGCAGTGCCCACATTTGGGGTTAAGGGAAAATACAGATCATGATATGAGAGAATTAGGTAGATGATCATGGTCTAACTTGAAGGAGTGGTTTGGGGGGAGGTGTGGGTGGGTGTGGTTTTTGTTTGTTTTTGCTTTTTTGTTTGAGGTGCAATTAAACAGCAGGCTGAAAAATCAAAGGTACTCAGAGTCATGCTAGGAAAGGCTAGGGACAGTTATTGGTCTATCCAGATGTCAGCTATGCAATTTTATAAAGTTTCTTTACTTTCAAATTAATAAACTAGGTAGTCTTGTATGTAGAACATACAAGTATCTGAAACAAAAACTTGAGCAGCAAGCTGGAATCTTTTTAGCACTGCATTTTAGGTAGTGCATTACTGAGTACTGAGGTATGTCTTATTTTGCCTTTTGAGGTGAGTTGTTAATGGTTCTGTGAAATACATCTTTTTGGATTGACGGTACTCCTGAGACAGATTGAGCTGTAGGCCTCCGAGAGGGCTCTCCACTGTTGCATGTGGTGATTGGCTAAAGGATTAGCAAGATGTGGGATTACTATTTTTTTTTTCTCTCCTTGACTGTGGTTGCCAGCTATCTTTGGGATTGTAGTGTGTGAAGCTTAAGAGGATGAGGTTAACCTCTTGAGGGTTTATTCTTATGAGTGTGTAGTAATCCTTGGAAAGCCTATAAATAACTAGGCTGTATGTTTCATTATAAAATAGAAATGAAGACTGGAACAGAAATAAATGCAGAACTTAGTGCAAGGGAAGAGCTAAGCAGCTGTAGCATTACTTCAGATCCTCCTCAGCCATGATTTGCATTACGCGCCAAGCAAAGTAGATGTGGGGGGAGGGAGGAGAAATGGCTTAGTTCTTCTAAATAAATGAAATTGAATGAGCACAAGATGCTGTCCTCACTTTTAATCTATAAATTTGGTAAACCCAAGTATGAGTTTATTAAATTCTTACAGTAGGAACTATATCATGTGAGGAATTTCCTGGCTGCTTTTCCCCCCCTCCTTTAATAAATACTAACCTTAATTACAAGCAAGGATTGTCATGTTAGGTGCCGTTAGAACACAGTAGCTTTAAGACTTGTAAGCTATTTTTAATACAGGTGGTGAATGGATATGGTATTTGTCAGGATGACAGTTGGTATTCCCAAAATGCTAGTCCCCAAACTATGGTCAGGTTTTTTTTCTCAGCGCCACTGAGTTTTGAGGAAACAAGATAGCTTAATTCATGCTTATTGGTAGTTTGTCCTACTCAAAACAGAATGCCCAGGAAAAGGTGTCCAAAATAGGAATGAATAGGCAATGAAAACCTATCTAGATTCACTCACTCACTCACTATTTATATATATATATATTTTCCTCTTTTCCTTCCTGTAATGATAGGGAAATGGAGGACCTTGAAGCAGCAGTAGAGAGGGGAGGGTGGTGGTGGTGTCTAAATGTCTGATCTGGAGTTGTAGGTCAGACTCCTCTTGCAAATTTTGCTATGTGGTTGGATAGAAAAAGCTGTATCTTGGATCTTATCCAAAAAAATCTGCAAGATTTTTAGGTGGATTTCTCTTTTAGAGCTAATGTTTAGGCTACAAGTCAAAAGTGAGACCACGTACATGGTGACAAACTTATGAAGCTGAGCAACTTTCAAGAAAGGAATGAGAGGGAGATAGTTGGAAAAAAATGTGGTTAACTAGAGCTCAGAACTAGAGATGTGCAGCTGCGACTACTAATACAGAGAGAAGAAGGTAGATTCCAACTAGACAAGCATATGAGTTACTAGTATTGAATTCTTACCACTTGCTAGATTTCTGTATACTGAGCAGATGTTGGGATGTGCTGTTGGGCACAGAGCTGTAAGTTGTCCTACTTTGCAGTAGGTGAGAGGTGCAGAGGGAACTTGTAAGATGGACTTGTATCTTGTTTAGGTGGAGTAGCAAGTAAGATCAGAAAAGTCAATACAGGATGAGGTTTCAGAAGGAGTTAGGCAGATACAAGCAAAGGAGATTGCTATGCTAGAGATTATTCCTTCTTTTTGAACTTGCATCCAAATGAGTTTGCATCCAACAGATTGTTTTGGAAGGAATAATTTCAGTGGAGTGGAAAGGGCCAAAGTCAGATCAAAATGCTGGAAGAGCAGGGTTTCAGGCAGGGTTACAGAAAATGTGTTTAGTAAGCCTTAATTAAGAGAATTTGGAATGGCTACAGGAAAGGCAAAATGGGGATTAAGGATGGTTTTACTTTTGAAGGTGGTTGAGACTGAGGAGGGTTGACATGAGTAAAAATTGTAGGCACAGAGGGTTGGTTGTCTAGTCCCAGAATAGACAATTGCTTCTTCTAGAGTGATTTAAAGCACCTCTCTTGATTAAGATGTGTAGGCAGAATAGCTTTCCATTTTTGAGGATGTTTTTTGTGGCTGTTCCCCACATTCCCTCTAAGTTAGCAAGAAAGTGAAGGGAGACAGACTGAAGAGATGAGTGTACCTTCTGCTGTCTTACTAATATCCGCTTTGCATTTACATTCAGAGTGAGGTAAGTGGTAGAATTAGAGTCGGTGAACAGTCAGTAGGCTGAGACTAATAAAAAGAGATGTGAACTTCAGTGCTTCTCTTAAAAGAAGTCTGAGATGTGGTAGGATGGGAGGAGCAAGGAGTTGGATGGGAAGAGTGAATCAGTTGGCCGAGACATAAGAGAAGCTCAGCTGGGACTGCATATGAGATGAGATCAAATGCAGAGGAGTTAATTGAGCAAGGAAGATGCAAAGCATGGTCATGAAATTATCCTGAAACATGAGCAGGAACAGGGAAAGCAAATATTGGGAATGTACAGTAGGAGAGAGGTGCAAAGAATAAATGAAACATACAGATCTGAAGTGAACTAGGAAATAATTTCAAAGCAAACCCTGTGGTATACTGAGGTGGTAAGAACGTCAGTGTGCTGGTGGGAGAAAGGGTGAATTCTTGGTTTGGAATATACAGACAAAGTGTGATTGTAACTGGGTGACTGATGGAGAGAGTCAGTGGGAGTATGGTGCTGCAAAGGAGCTGGAGGAAGATACAGGTAGACAGAAATACTAGAAGTATTGAAGATTGGAAAGGTGCATAAAAATAGCAACTAACTACAGTCTACTTGGAGTAAGAGCAAGGCGGACAGTAGAACTAGGGGCCTGTGTAGGAGGACTGGGAGAAAAGGGAGAGAGAATAGCATGGGGCATGCAGCGTAACTTTAAGAAATCCTAAAGGTAAGGCAAAGAGGCAGTTTGTACGGCAGTTTGCTGTACTTTATTAGACTGAGAAAGAATTTGCATCTACTACTCAGGATTCCTGGTATCTGGTAACTGTCTTTCTGCCCCCCTCCCCCCTTTTCCTCAGAATACTTGCTGAACTATTAAGGTCACTGTCCTCTATACCACTTAAATTCCTGAAAATGAACAGTACTGTTTTTAAAGGTGCTGGCTAACTATAACTCTTAAAATCAAACATGGTCATACGCAGTAGCACTGAGATAGCAAAAGCAGTGATTAGCAAAAATGGATTGTTCTAACGCATGTTCAAAGGTGCTGGATATTTGGGAAGAAGTCGTCCCTGCAGAATTTACAGGGAATTTCCAAAAGGCTAGTGTGTGGCTTGAAACAATAAACAAAAACTGAAGGTAATACTTTTCTCGTGACTGTCATGTTTTCATTCTTTTGGAAGCTCTGAAATGTATTTGTAATAGCAACTAGGACAAAAGGGTTTAATATAAACGGTGATGGGCATCGTTTAAACTACTGCATTTGAATTAACTTTTGGGTTTTAATTTACCAAAAAGCCTTTCTACTCTATCATTGCTATCTTTATCTTCAGCAAGATTTGAATTTCTGGAGTATAAAGGAATCTGGGAGGGAAAGAAATACTTTTGAAGGTAATCATAAATCAGTAATAAAAATAAACCAAACCAACCCCCCCAAAACCCCCACACAAGAGTAATGCCTCTAAGTCATTTTCAAATTGGTGCATGCTTGAACTGGTTGTTTTTGGGGCTGCTGTGGCAGCAGGAACATGCTTTTGAAGTGTGTTTGGATGGTAGCAAAAAAGTCAAATACATAGATTTTGGGTTAGAAAGTGAGTAATAGCAGGAACTTATGGCTGCCCCAGAAAAGCTTAATATGTACTGGCAAATTCTGCAAACCAGAAGCAATGTGTGCTGACAGCTTCATTCTAGAGACTTAAGGCTTGCATCTGAATCTTCAGAACAAGCAATATGTACTTGTCTAAAATGAAAAAAGAGCTTTGTTCTCCAAGTGACTTGCACTGACAGTGGTCAGAAGAGTATAACTAGTTTCAGAAAACCAGCCTTTGTCTAGTCTGGACCAAGAGATAGAGAATTTAAGATCTTCTTGTGTGGTTTTTAGATTGTGGTTTTGAATTTGTTACTCTCCTTTAGTCTGGGAAGTCCTTTGGTGAAGACATGTTTTCCTGCACAAGGATCATTCTTTCCATTTTTACTCTGCTTCTATCTGTCCACCCCCTCCTACCCTGTGGCATCTGTCCTTTGTGAAGGCTTTTCTGTTACTCCGTTGTCCCAGTGTCTGTTTCCTTCAGTGCTGGCTTCACTCTTGCTCTGTTTATCCTGTAATTCTTCAAAATTTCACTTAAGGGAAAAAAGTACCATTATTAATACAAGAAGCATCACGCACCTAGACCTTGCTGTTTTGTGACTTGTTTCCATTTCCTTTTTTGTTGTAACCTGTTTGAGACAGGAACTGTTGTAAGTCAGGCCTATGCTGCACACTTCTAGAAGAATAGCTGTTAGTGAAAACACTTTTTATATACACACATATACATATATGCACACATATGTATGTATATATGTATAAAACAAATATATAGTTATGCTAGCAAAAGGATTTCTTCTGTTTATGGAGCTGGCTTAAATTGTGTGACTGAGTTACGCTGCCAGCTTAGTTGCAGATATAAGTACTAGCCATGATTTAGTGTATCTGTGTTTGGTGTAAGCTACGAAGTTTTAGATTGACTTACAGTGCCTGAAAGCATGGAGGAGGGAAAAAAAGCCCTCTCTTCTCTTGGCAAAAGCCCTTGTGTGGATGCAGCTACACCAGTGGAGTGCTAATGCACCTTGAGGAGAAGATGTTGCTGAACTGGAAGAATTCCATCTGCTGGCAATATCCCACATCCTTGCTGCGGGGCTCTGCTGGCATGGAACGAACTGCCGAGGCTCCACAGTGTAGCTAGACTTCTGGTGTAGATCTGTTCTTGCAACAGTGCCAGTTATGCTGGCAATGCTATGTAATTATTCCCTCTATGTCAATGGGATGTTGAAAATCTTGCCATTTAACAATTATCACTAAACTTTTGTTAAATAGTTAATTGCTGATCATTTTAGTGGAAAAACAACTAATGTGCTTATTCATTGGGTGTGGTGGCAAATTCGTTTGGGTGGGGTCACCCACATCTGTTTACAACAATGATCTTTTTGAAGAGCCCTGCAGTGTAATATCTCTTTATCTTTCTAATTCTGATGCCTGGGCCTGCCCTCCAGAATGCCGGAAGGAAAGGCAGAGAAACTTCGCTGTTTAAAGTGAGACAGAAAGTCATATCAAAAATTAGAGGAGCTGCTCAGCATAGAGCTAGAGAAAAGCAAAAGTACATTTCTTCCCTACGCTCTGTAGTCTGTAACGGTCTTGTAGGAATTAAACAATGGTTAATAAGCTACCCTTTGAAAATCTTTTTGCTTTTGCTTACTGCATTATATTGGGGAGCACTGAAAGCAGATTTGTCAGTTATATAGGTGTTAAGCTAACTATATTATTAAATTTTTTAAATTGAATCTTATGACTCCACAAGAGTACTCTGTGTGTGTGTGTGTGTGTGTATTTGTAGGTAGGCTGCCACTGACTACATAAATTGAATTGATAACAACCCAAGCCTTTCTCATGATGAAACATTTCATTTTCCTTGTAAATAAATGCCTGAATTACTCATGAAATACAGAGCATATCAGAAAATTCATGCTGAAGAATATATTTGGTATTCATACGTCTTGCATAAAGATTTTAAAGAGCTTTCTGAAAAAAAGTCTTCCAGTTGTTATGGAAAACTGAATTTAAGGTTTTTGGTAACGAGCTGCAGATTTCAGTATAACTTTGACCCTCTTGACAACTGCACTCTCAGTTATCTTCTACAGGTTTATTGGAAGCAATCCATGTACCCCAGTGGTTTATTGGCCCCCAGTTAAAATCTAATGCCCTCTTCCTATATTGTAATTTTTTGTGGAGTACTTTTTCTCCTGAAGTAGATTCCTGATCAATAGAATATATTTTTGTTTCATAGGAGTTAATGTGGCAGCTTAGTGCCTGTGTCAGGCTCCAACCAGGTTTTGTTTCCCTTTATCAAAAAAATAAACTCTAACCTTATAGAGCAAGTGTATAGGGACGTTCATGCTTCTAAGTGTTTACGCTAACCTTTCTTTAGTGAGATTAAAAAATGTACGGTGATGTCTAATGCAAGGGGGGCAGGGGACGACACCAGAGCTGGCCAGATTTAGTGAAACAGGTATACGTCGGTGTAACAGTGTGGTTAGGGCACCAGTGCATGAGGTGCTCTTTGTAATCCAAATGAGCCCATTGAAATCAATCTTGCTTTTTTTATTCTGAGTTTTATGAAGAACAAAGAGGAGACAGGATCTCTGGGGGACTTTGCTCCAGGAGTCAGGAAAGCTGAGAATGAAGTTTGAAAAGGAGGGAAAAAAGTCAGTGAGGAAGGAATCATACAAAGAAGTGGAAAAGGAGTTGAAGAGAGGAAAACAGAAATGACTCTAATCCAGAACCATATGCTTCATGACCTTTTGGAGTAGCCGGGACATGCTGAGGGTCTTTTATCCTAACTTTTACAGATAAGAGTGATAGAAGGGGGCTTAGTTTGCTAATGTGTCTTTCACTGCTCTGTATTGGCAGAGCTGTGAAATAAGGCCTCAGCCTTATTTCACTTGTCTTAGAAATGAAGCTAATTTGTGAGAACAGAGCTCTTTGGTGTGTAGTAAGCTGCCTGTTATCCTAGTATATCATCAGTTTTTCAATTAAAATTTGGGGCAGTTTGAACAACCCCCTCACCCTTTAATCCCCCCCCTCCAAAAAAAAAAAATTAAGATGCGCAATTGAGATTATTAGTGTGGTTTGAGTTGTTTGAACAAGTGGAGGCAGGAACTGTGAAAAATTTTGAAGAGCCTTCTGTCCAGAAATTGTTCTGTTAATATCAGATTAAAGCAAATTCCCTTAGTAGAAAATAATAACAAAAAACAAACTTAAGGTAACTTTTTCATCTTCCTTCTGAATTTGATATCTGTTTTCTGACATCAGTCATCTCCACAGTAAGAAGTTTGATTTCTGTGGGAGTGCAAAATAAATGGCAACATCCAAAGACACTATCTCTATGCATCTGTCTGTAATAAAGCATGAAAAAGGAACAGGATTTTTCCCATGAGATAGTTAGGCCTTAAGTAATTATTGCTCATAAATTTTATATGTATGAAACTTGTAGGCTTTGGATAGCTTTTGCCAATACTGTCCTTCTGTGGAGTTAAATCTCCTTAGTAGATGACATTTTTTGTAATTTATAAATGGAAGAGGTTTGCTGAAGACACTGTTTCTTTGTTCAGAAGAGACATTCTCATCCTGCACCCAAGACACTGTGGCTTGTTCACATAATGGATAGTTTTCAAATAACTTGTACAAAGCTACAAAGACTCCATTCTCAGCTCACTAGTGAGAGATGCAGTAGTGGTCATTTTCAAGTTTGTTTACTGTGGTACGGTATAGTTTCCTATCTGTCAGAATAAAATCTGAGCCTTTAAAAAAAGAGGAAGTAAGGAAACCCAATGAACCAAAATAAACACAGATGTTTCAAAGGAATTAGGCAGAAAATTAAGCAATGAAAGTAGTAGCTGACTTTCATTTTTCTAAAATGAATTTAACAAGGAGAAACTGGTAGGCAATACAAAGACAAACTCAGAGTTTAGTTTTGCAGATAGCTGCTATGGTAGTGAAGAATGCTGGTTCAAATAGGTCAGAAGGAAATGTCTTGCAGGCACTGCTGGCACACTTTGCAATTAGTGAGTCTGATAGTGATAGTATCAAGAGCAAGGGGAAAAAAAACCCCAACACATCCAGCAGAAAGGAAGAGGAAACACAGCTTCCACTGCTGAAGCAAAATCAGAAAATGGGTAGTGATGATCAGAAAAGTGGGTAGTGTTACCAGTATATGTGAGGATACAAGTCTGTCTTCATGTATGTAAGGAGAAATAAGTACATTCTTAAGGGAGGGTGCCTGTCATCCTCTGAAATGTTATCTATGGCCAAAACACTCTTTTCAAAAGTAGCTGCTGAAAACCTAAAATGGGAATATTGGCTAATAGCTTAGAGTCTAATGATTTTATTCCTGCTAGATTTGACTGTTGCTAATGTGTATGGTGTGTGCAGGTTTTTCTTTGTTTTTCCAAAGTGGGGGGAGGAGACTGGACCTGGAAGAAGCATGATCTTGGGTTGTTCCCTTTTAGAGAAGGTTAAAACTGCAATATTGGTTTTAAGAATCTCAGTGAGGGCAGAGGCCATTGTTTAGTCAACTAGCTGTGCATACTCAAGTAGTTGCCCCCATCTAGAAGCTGGAGCTGAAGAGGCGATGCTGGTCACTGCAGTTTTGGTATTTGGAAGGTTGCTCAAGAGTTGTAAGGAATTCATTGGCTATAAATGTTTGACTCTAATTCTCCCTTCCTTCTGCTACTTAAGCAAGCAAACGAAAAACCTGAAGATGTCCCCTTGGGAAGGGTGATGAAATTGAGCACAGTAATAAATATATATGTGCGCTTTTTTTTTTTCCTTTTTTTTTTTTGTCTTTCTGTTTGCTTGCTTGTCACAGTCATATTTCTTCAGTTATACAGAAGTTGGCATGAACTATTGTCCTTTCCTTTTTTAAAGTCTCTAAAGTCCTTGCCAAATATTTTTCAAACCTCTATTGAGGTGGGAGAATCTGTTCGTAATAGCACTGGAGATGGTGCTGTTAAGGATTTTTAAAACTCTTCATCCCTTCAGCTGTTTGGTTAGCACTTCAGCACTGGAGAAGAGAGCTGCTGTAGTTTGGGATCAGGTGTAATGTTTTCCACTGTTGGTGTGCAACCACATCTGAATTTGAATTCAGTGCTACTGAACAGATACTGAACCGCACATCACAATCTGTTTAAGAGCAGAAGCATGCTCTGTTTAAAACTAAGAATTTGAAACTAAAATTGAACTAGCCTGTAGGTACTGGTGACCCCAACAGAGCTGCTTAAAAGTGGTAGGAAGGAGAATTGTAAGAGCTTGTTCTCTGCACTTGAATAGGCAAGGAACAAAAAGAAGGCAAATGTCACTGCTTATCGATATGAAGCCTTTGTCAAAGACTTACTCACCCTGCCTTAGGAAGTCTGTGGCAGAGATTAAAACTGTATTCCAAATTTTGAGTCCTAGTTAAAGTTCTTTATAGCTAGAACTTGCCTAGGATGTTTGAAATGAAGAACTGTACTACCTCTAAAATTGCTGAGTTGCATGCTTTTCACATGCTGTCTTTGCAGCCTGCTTATGGGGATATTGGGGAAAAAAATTGAGGCAATAAAAATTGCTTATAGACAGTTAACTGAATTTGCCCCTCCCTTTCTCCCTTTGCAAACATGAAGAACTTAACGTTTTTGTAACAAAATGGTGGATGAAGTAGAGATGCTTTTAAAATCAATTCTGTGGTTCATTATCTCAGTGCAGTTGCTTATGTATGCCTCATTGCACTCTTCTCCACCTTCCCACTTCCCTCCGAAACTGGACACAGCCCTTGCTCTGCAAATAATGATAATAATTGGTAGTAAGACAGACCTGTTACTCATCCTTTTCTGAGCACATTTCTTATGGCAGGTGTCTAGTTTTTAATTAAGTGCTAATGAACATGCTTAGTGGACCATGATACTGCTGCCAACATCTTCAGTTTTATATCTCACTGCTGCTGAGCTCTTAAAAGGTGACAGAGCAGGCATTAGTGTCTTTGAAGTGACAGGAAAGTGATTATATGCATAACATAATTGTTTTTAGGATCTAATATGGCAAATGCCTAGTTACTAGATACATCTGGTGAGCACTGCTGTTATCCATCTCCTCGGTCTTTACTTCTCCCTTTGTGTGCAGCATGTACTAGTCTTCCCCATTTTAGAAAGAGAATGAAATATACTTTCAACAATTCTAATTGTATAAATAAAAAGAGAACATGAACTCCTGGGAAGGGTTGTCTTTATGTTAGGAGAACTTGCAGCCTATTATGAATAGGTAGCATATAAACAACAAATCAGTATGCATAAGTCTTAAAGAGCGGCAAGCCTCAGATAATAAACGGTAAACCACAGCATACTTTTATTGGCATGAAAGACCGTGATCAGGTTTTCAGTCTTAAGTCAGTTTAACGTAGTTATATATTTAAGCGTCTTTGAGGTTCATTTTTCTCTGGTATTTTTAGTAACCATTTTGCTAAGATTCCAAGGTGTTTCTTATTATGTAGAGCAATGCATTTTCCAATATGGCTTTTGTATTTTATTCTGCATCTTAAACTGAGCATTGCGGGCTTTGCTCCCCAGTATTCATATTCAGTCCTATCAAAGAAACAGGATATAGCCCTTTTTGTCTTGTACTTTCAGCTTCAGAACCTGTTAGAGTTCAATTGATGTTCCTCTTTTCTGAGACCTTTGAAATATATTAACTGCGTGTAGGCTACAAAGCAGAGCCAAGGTAACCATAGGTAACATGTCTGTAACAGTTTGATTTGTAAAGACTACACTTCTTGAAATCATGTTGGCTAACATGTTTGCTAGTTAAACCCGCAAGAGTTGCTAGTTAAACCATGCAAGAGATGAAAGGAAAAAGTAATCTTCACAGGCTTCATGGAGTGATAGGGGCAAGAATGAAACCATTTTATTTTCGTTTCCCTGTTTTGGCCTTCCCATGCCTGCCCTGTGAACAAGCTAACCTGACCCCCTTGTGAAGGAAAGAGCAGGTTTCCCTCCAAGATAGCAGTTTGGAGGTGAAAAATCACTTTTTGTTCTCAGCCAATTGCACATCACAATGTGTAAGCCAATGTGATAGTGCAAATGGGGACAAGTAAGACCAAGCCTATGATTACAGTGCAGTACTGCTGATGCATGTTGTCTGATGGCTAGAGTGCGGATGACAGATCTCAGTGACTTTGACCAAGCAGTCAAAGAGGAGAGGAATGACTAAGATGCCACCTCTCTGGAAGAACTGGCCAAGAATTCACATTGTCACTTAATTTGAGAGAACATGCTGGAGACTACTGAAGTCTTGATAAAGTCTGTGAGAAGGAGAGACCTCCTCTTTGTTCTTTAGCAGCTGGATCAAAAAAACTAGCCCTGTCGGACTTCTTAGTGCTCTTACTGATCTTTCTAAAGAAGCAGCAAGGTATTTAAAATGAAGTTTCACTGACAATAGCTGCTTGATCTAGTCTTGATTTTGTAGAAGCTGGCCTACTGCTTTAAGTATTTCAAATTAAAAAAAAATAATTCTTAATACTTTCTTCAAAATGTTAGGCTGTGTGTTTGTGTAAAAACAGATATTTAAAAAAATAAAAAATACTACCTTTTTAGCATTGCTTTTAAAAGATATTTAGGCTTCTATTAAGAGTTGGCAAGAATAGTGATGAGAACATGCTATATCTTGCATTGAAGACTAGTGCTGCATTCTATGCTGCGCTGGAAAAGGAATTGCTAAAACTTGGTTTGAGAAGCTAAAGCTTTGGTAAACTCATCACTGTGTAAAATTGCCTGGAGGGTCTATGGCAAATTAAAATTTGCCCTCTTATATGAAAAATAAATAAAAGATAGCTGCTTTACAGTTGGGGGCAGTGGAGAAGTGAAAGCTTAGGAGATGCAGTCCAGAATTCTTCAGTGTTAGTCACTTGTACCTAGAGGAATTCATAAACATGTTCAAAGCATGTTTTGGGATGGGGGTATAAGAAATGAAAGTGGAGGGGTACCGTAGTTATCTAAGTAATAGAATGTCATTAATATGCTGGTAGGTATTATGCTGGTATTGTTTTTTAAAGACTTTTTGGATCTATAGAAGATGATAAAATATTTTCGATTATTTTGAGTATGTTTGGAATAATTTGTGAAATATTGTGAGCTTTTGTCTAGGTATTGGTATAATTTCAGTAACTCTCAGTAGTCCAGGATTAACTTTGCCTGCTCTTACAGTGCCCTGGCCTTCAGTAGGTCAGACTGTTGGCTTGTTTTGCTGTATTCCTTCCAAGTTTCTTTCCTCTTGCCTGGCAATTTTCAGAACAGAAGTCTAGTACCACATTACCACTTAATGGAGGAAATGTGGAAAGTTACATTAGAGGGTACCTTTGAAAATAACTGTTTGTGAAGTAGATATTTGTATCCACCTGAATGTGGCTGCTATAGTTAATCCTTTAATGTACAGTGACTCTAGGTATGTCAACTTAAGATGTGATACAGTTTTGTTTTCTTAACTGTGGAAGGGAAGCTTTTTAAAGTTGATCTTTGCCTTGGACACTTCCTTACTGGGCCTTGCTCAGAGTCTTAGCTTCCTTCCTTTTCCTCTGGTGTCTAGCTGAGATCATCCTGTTCAGCCATTTGCTTGTCTTAGGCTTCGCTTTGATATTTTCTCATGGTGCCTACCTTCAGCAGATGGGTGGTAGAGCATGGCCAAGGGAAAGTTGCATGCTCTGTCTTGTGTTCACATGCCTAGCGGCACAAGCACGAGACAGTGGCGAGAGGCAAAAAATCTGTTTTCCTGTAGCAACTTAAAGTAGGCTTATGTCCAAGCTAAAGATCGTTTTGGAGCATAATCTTCTAAAGAGTCTAAGACATCTGTGCTGAGCATATTGGACAAATTAGTTTGAACTTGGAAAATGTTAATAAAAGGAAAATGTTAATAAAACCATAACAGGTTTAATTAGAAAATACCTAATATTTATACTTTGGAAAAGTCATTCCATTATAAGCAACCTGTTTCCAAAATTGCTTGAAAGTTAGTTTGTTAGTTTGGTTACTTTGTTTTATGTCCACTCATGATGGAATTGATCATGCAAGCTGCCTTTGAAACAGGAGATGTTCTACTTCATTAATGCCATATTCCTTGTGAGGAGTTCGATGAGCTCATTAACACTATCTGGAATATCTGTATTATAAGCTCAAAGTTGGCTCCTAAACCCGGTTCGTGAACAGTTTTTTTCCAAAAGCTTAGCTAGAATAAAAACTGCAGTTAACATATGAAATGGAACAGTGTCTTTTAGATGTTCTTTATTATTCAAAATAGAAGCAAACCTGCTGTTTCAAAATGGTGGGGTATGGAGTAAAAATATCAGTCTTGCTAATAATTATCAATCTTATCAAACATGTTTTTTCCCCTCTTAGGAATTTTGCTGCTGCTGTTTGTCACTAGTAAAGTTGTGACAGGATGTGGCTGCCCGAAATCAAACAATTTACTGTAATAAAACCTTTTTTCAGGCTGCAGAATGAGTATCAAGCTAGTCTTTTTATGCTTTGTGGGACATAAGCACAGTCTTCCACAAGCAGCATTTCTGCAGTATGGTATAGTGCAGGATATATAATGTGATGGGACGAAGAGGAAAGGAGCTAGATTTACAAACAAAAAAAAGTGTTATTTAAAAAAAAAAAGTGTTGATTCTCAATAACTAACCAAACTTTTTCTCCCTGTTCCTTCCCAAACTGTGTGCTACACATTGTTCTTCTGGGGATGATGATGCCACTGGGAACAGCAGCAGCAGTTGCAGGCTCAACATCTCTCCCATGGCCATGGACCTCCAGTGCCTCTAACACCACATCCATCAGGACTTCAGCCTCCTGGAATCCCTCCGCTTGGAAGCAGTGCTGGCCTTCTTGCCCTTTCTAGTGCTTTGGGTGGGCAGTCTCACTTGGCAATAAAAGATGACAAGAAACATCACGATGCAGAACACCACAGAGGTGAGAGGCATGGCAGGCCTGATTAGGACATTGTCAGATTTGCGCATTGCTGCAAATTGTGTGCATCTATAAAGAAATCGAGTTATATAGAATGAGAACAAACTGTTGGCAAACTTAAAAATGTCTGCATTTATACCACTGAAGCAAAATTCAGCTTGGAAATTTTCAGTATTTGAAATGGGGGATTGTGAAGTGTCTCCTGCTCTATAGTTTGCAGGGCATTTTGACATCCTGGTAAATGCTTAGTGTAACACCAGTGGCCTGCACCATATTGTGGAAAACTGTTAAACTGCATAACTGGGTAACTTTTTCAAAGAAAATAATGTTGTTAAATGGCTGGGTGGGAAGGTAGAGGGAATGAAAAGTTAAATTTTTGAAGTGAATGTGTTCAAACAAAAAGTTTAGATAATTGCATCTGTTACTTTAGTTTCATAGGCTTAAATTCTAGTACGCAATTAAATATTGGGCAAAATTGCACTTGACTAATTTTTGAAAAGAAAATAATTTATTCTGTCATGAAATAAAACTAGGCTTTGTGTATGGTTAAACTGTAAATCATGTTTACAAAATACTGTAATTTTCAGGAAATCACTGTATTAGGAATGTGCAATGACTTATATAAATAAAAGCCATTTTAAAACTGTTCGCGGCTTGTGTTCTAATTTTTTTTCCCCCCTTTTTTATTTCTGTTCTTGCCTCTGTGTCTGAACGGGCATGTCTGTGCATTTCTTGGTTACTACGGGAGCAGACAGAGAGCCAGGCACAGTAAGTACCAATACTCCTGCTAATGTTTCCACTTCTACATTATGTAATAAGCAAAACTTGCTGTTTGTCCTTCTGTTTTGTTTTCCTTTTAGTCATATTTTCGTCATAATAAGCATATGTGTTTTCTATTAAGATATCGCTTGGTTTATGCAGAACACTAGCAGATTTTCTGGGTGGAGGGCTTGTATGAATCTGATATATTTGTTTGAGCACAGTGGTTTTGGGGACGCTTGAATTTTGATTAGACTTTGTTGCTTTAAAAAAAATGCTGCAAGTCAAACAGTACTTTGTGACCCCCAATGCAAAGTTTGTATCGTTCATTGTTGGAGTTAAGATGTTTCCTTTAGGATTTTCAGAAGTTAAAGTTGCAGAACAGGTGAGAATTTTAAAATTTATGTGTTATGGCTGTGAACGGATTTTTGGCCCCAGCAGTTTCTCTGACAGAATCTGCTTAAGTCATACAAATGTCTTTGCTGCTTAATTTGTGCTTTAGTTGTAACTACCCAAGAAATACTTTTCCTCTAGATAGAAACTGTAATGGAATTGGCTTGAGAACAATCTTATCCAGAAATCAGCCAAAGAAGTACTTTGTTATAGTTTTCTTTTTTTTATATACTGTTGTATTTTGAGTGCTGTTACCATATTAACCTGCTGGAGATGGCCATGTGCAACTTTCACTTCATTTCAAGTATCAAAAATAATTTGTTTCTTATTTTCAATTAGAAAAGAGAGAAAATAGGAACTGTTATTAACTGATAGCTTTATGGTACTAAACTTCTGGTTTTATTGCTTGTAAATGTTGGTTATTTTGGTACTAGGCTTAAGAATTACCTCACTGGAAACTTTTGCATATCTTTTGAGGCAATCTCTGTTTACAAATTACAAAGCAAGAGGCATTCATTTCAGTTTGCTTAATGTGTCAGTATTATTAATGTCAGTGTAACTGTGGAAGTAATTTAAAGCTGTGTTTCTCTGAAGCCTCAGAGTTATAAGCATGTTTGTCCTTGAGTGGTGTTGGCCAAGAGCAGGATTCTCAGGAGCTGAGGAAGGTTTACATTTTATGTGTGATGGCTTTGGTTTCTGGGTTGGTTGTTTTATTGTTTCCTGTCCCTCATCCCCGACTCAGACTGTCTATACTTTGCTACAAAATTTCATCAAATAACGTTTTTGAAAAGAATTAGGCACACTGCACTCACCCTATTCCCCTCCCAGTTTGTTTTGAATAGCGAATGTGTAAAGGGTGTTTGAATTCAAAATTCACGTGCTCAGAATGATAATGCTGTGAAATTCAGAGTCTGAATTTCAGGTGTCCATCAAAGAAAATATCTGAGTATAGATCTTGCCTATGAAGCGAGGGCTGTCAAAAATTAAATGCACCTTTTGTGTTGTGGGCATTTGCAATATCACTTGCTTAGCTTAGTGTATACATTCAATTGTATTTAATTAAAAGTACATCAGATTGTCACTGCAGTTACTTTTGTCCCTATATGTGTGACTCATGCTTGCTTGGGTATTATCTGTAGTAGGTGTGATATAACCAGCTTTTTATGCTGGGTTACAACAAAAAATCCTTTAAACAGTCTGGGACTGTAGTTCATAGAAGAACTTTGCCATAGGAATGTATGACCTAGAATTGGGTTCAGGTTACTACGCTACTGTGATTATAACTCCTTTTTGGTCCCAGTGCAGAATAATATTTTATAGTTAAATTGAACTGTAATTGCTGAATACTGGTGAACTTAAACAGGAGGCTACCCACTTGTTTAAGTACATTGGTGTGTTAGGATCTTGTTTTTTAACAATAATGGTATCTTTAGTGAAAGAAGCATGCATATAATTTGACCAATGAAGTGAAATTCAAATTAGTGGCCAAGATGGTCAGTTGGAAATGATTCAGTCTTTGTACTTTTCTAATTCTCTTACCTTTTTAATAGCTTTCTTTTTAATTTAAAATATATCTTAAGGATAATACCAAAGAAATCACAAGTAAACAAAGTGTACCAGCAGGACTGCTTAATTATTATGTATTGTTCTAACTGAGCAGTAGGTTCTTATTTTGCAAATTATCATATAATACTTGGGTCATCAAGATCAGATAAATTTGGTTTTGGAAGTTGCATGTTAAGTGTAATGGTGCTGCCAAAAATCCTGACAGAGATGTGCTTTGATCATCGAAGACACAAAAACCCATGCTGTTAGTTATCTAAAGTTACTGTGATGTCTGATATTACTGTGCAGAAAAACAGTAAGATTTTTATCAGAGATGTTTGGCACGACCTTCCGGTGTCATCAATAGGAGCTGATAGCTTTAAATCTGCAAACTTGAAAGATTGTTATTTAATACTTAGATGTTTGACTTTAAACTGTTTTTAACATAACTTGGAGTTAACGTGTATTTTGACTTCTTTTAAAATGAGATCTGGTTTTGGTCTTAAACTCTCTTTAGGTAAATATGCAGTCAACAGTCTTTATCATGTGTTTTGAAATACTTCCATACTGCAGTGAAACTCATGTATTCGTAACTGAATGTAAAGTGAAATATAAAGATATGTAAGGGATTTCATTATTGTTCTGCATTGTGTGATCAGTGTCCATTTTATATACTTTTGCTGCATTTAAATGGCAAGAGCTAGGTTTTTCTTTTTTATACTACTTTCTTTCATTTTTACCTTTCATTTTACTTACTGAAACCTGAAGTTCTTCATAAATGCATGTTTATGAAATACTTGTATGGTATTTCAGTTAGTAGTAGTATATTTCACACATAAAGTGCTAAAATTGTTTGGTCAAAATGAAAGTATAGGACTGCATGGATAATGGCAGGTGGTTTCTGGCTGGTGTAACTCTAACCATCCAAAATTGAGCCATGTTGTTGTGGGAATGTAGCCATTCCTACTCTTGTAGCACAGTCTGGCTACGGGTAATAAAGTCCAGCAAAGCAAGCAAGTTTTGCAAATGAACTTTAATAAAGTTTTAGGAGACATCAGTGCAAGTCAGCTTTGTCCACATTTTTCTCTGGAGAGCACAATGGCAACATCTGTCAGACTGATCTCAGGTATTCATTTATCACTTGTCCTCCCACCATTCTAGTATTCTGCCTGGACAGCATAGAAATGCAAATGTTGTCAAGTGCTCTATTGCATCAGTAATAATTTGTAGACAGTGAATTGTAACCTTTTTGTGTGCTTGTGATTCACAGTAAGGTTGCTGTTTGTCTTTGTCCTCGTGAAAAACATTGAGCTTGTGTTTTTAAAGACTTAGGAAGTGCTCATAAAATCTGAAAGAAATTTGTTTCTGCCTGGGTTGTTTTGTGTAAATGCTGCTATAGTTTTGTAAAACAGATGCTCATTTCTTTACAGCAGAAAAATATTCTGTGTCTTTAGGTCTCCATCCCATTCTTCCCTTCCAGTCTTGGGGGCAGGGGGCATGCACAGCTGAATCCAATTTTTTGTTGATATTGTATGCAAGCTGTTTTTGTGAGTTTTATGTTTTAACTCTTTTAAATGGGTGGGGGGGAGTTGCAAAACAAGTTACATGAAAGCTCAGAGTACTTTTCAAATGTAACATATGTATGGTTCTTCGTCTTTGTCCAGAAAGTAGGTTTTTTTCCATGGTACAGCTTTTAACTGAGGAACTTGAATTTCTTAAATCACTCATGCATTTTGGTTTTTTACTGGATGGATTTTTGCTTATTTTCATTTTTTACAACTTGAAAATAAGTCAAATTTTATAGTCCTTGGATGCAAGCAATGAAGTAGCTTCAGCAGGAATTAAGCATGCAGAAGAGCTGTGGGATGCTGTGTTGCAGTTTAGCATGTAACTGATACAAACCATTATGAGTTGAGGGCTGGTAAAATAAGTTACAAAACAAAGGGTGAGAGGATTGGAGTGGTCCAGCTTAAGTATTTATGGATAATTTCTGACCCCTATTTTGACAAACATTAGCTGCAAAATACTGAATTCAAACCAAGTCTTATTTATTCTCTATTAACGTCTTTGGAGTATTGAATCAAGAAGGAAGGTGATTCAAATCCATTTAAGCTTCTAGATTTTTCATGTTCGTAATATAAAAATACTAGTCTAAAAATGACTTACAGTAGAGGAATAAAAAGTGGGAGCAGTTGGTAATTTTCCATCACCAGTAATTTAAAACAAAAACAATTCACCTTATAGGTGAACTCTTGGTTTGCTGTCATGTGTGGGGTTTGTTTTGCAAGAAGCATATTCAGCAGAGGAGGGTTATTGATTCTGGAGTTGAATAACTCTTTCATTGAGTACAATCTTTGTATGCTTTGCTGGGGGATGTCTAGTCTGTCCTCCAACTTGTACATTCTTTATATCATTGTGAGTCCTGACAGTGAGCAGTGGGACTGCTGGTACCTGCTATTTTGATTGTACATGGTAGACCTGATCCTGTTTTGCCTGCTCAACAAAGAATTATATTTGTTCCTGGGTACGTGTGGATATCTGTAGATAGTACTGGTGCATGGTGTAGCAGCTCAGCTCCAATGTGGTAATTAAATGATCGTAACAGCCCTATTTGGCAATACAGACAAGTGCAAGTTGAGTCAGCTGTCATACCTGGCTGTAATGGCCAGTGGTTGCAGTTGGTTTAGATGTGCCGAGAGTCAGTGAATGACCAAGCACAGAGCAAGTATAAGCGTGTGTGTTTGGGGGAAGGAGGGATAAGGGGGAACCCAGCACTAGAGAAGTCTTAATTGCGACCAGGTGTAGTTGAACCACGAGGACAGATGAGATGTAAATTCTGTTATTTAATTGCTGTTGTGATCATCATAAAGTTAATTGTCAGTGCTGTAGGCACTAGTGAGTTATCTGTGTTGTATTATAGCTGGGGCTAAATGAGGTTTTGTGGACTCCCAGCCTCTACTTCTGACAAACATATTTGTGGTTTGGAAATAGTTCTTCAGGGGAATTGGCATGGCAGCTAAAGAAGTGCATTTGAATAATGTGTGTTACATTCCTGTTAGGGAACCTCTGTGCATCCATGACTAAGTTTTCCTTTCATATTTGCTACTGGTGGTTTCAGTGTTTGAATTCTGTTATCAGCAAAGTCACTTTGAGATCCTGAGTTGCCTGTTACATAGCCTTTATGCAGTCTGGTAACACTGACATGAAATAATGCTACATTAAGCTTTTTTCTTCTTTCAAGAGTTATTTGAAGATGGGGATTCAGGTGAATAAATAAGTTTTGAATCATTGGAGGAAAAATAAAACATTTACTTAAAATGGATTTTAATTGTTTGTTCTGATCTGAGATGCATGGTCTGCAGACATATTGGTAATCCCTAATAAATTAGGTTCTTAGTATAAAAGCAAGGATTATCCTCAATTATGAGTCTAGTCTGTGGAAAGTAAGACAAAACGAAAACTGGTGTCATGCAGTTTCTCTTGAGAAAATGACCTATATGTATATATGTACTTTTTTTTGCATCTTTCAGACAAATTGATTTAATATCAGAGATGTCAATCCCAGCTGAAAGTACTGGATGTACTGGAAGCAATACTTACAAGGATGCATAGCTTCATATTGTTAAATGAAATCTTAGACAATTTATGATTTCAATTACAATAGTAGTTTACAGGAGCAAGTTATTTTTAATCAAAAACTGTACTTTATCTGATTTTGGTCACAGTTTTTAAAACTTCCTTTTAGTCCTTAAACAAACAAAACCAGTATCTATTTAATTGTCAAGTTTAATGATCCATTTTGCCCAAGTAACAGAATGCTTATTTGCAATTGTCAATACAGCTATTGTGAAGTAAGTTGTTCTATAATAGCTTCTAGCGTGGATACTGTGATTCCAAAGAAGAGTGCCTTATACAGATTTGATAAGTTAGAGAAAAGCAGTGTTATTCCAGTGTAAATATGTCCATAGGGGAAGATGTTGCAGAATAGGCTTGTCAGGAGTTTTTGTTGTTGTTGTTATAATATTTATACGATAGGTTAGCCCTCAAGCTTTTGAGGAAAAATCAGACCAAAAAATCTTTATTTGGCCTTTGAAATATTGTAGGATAAACAGAAATTATCCAGCATGTTCCAGGTGCTGTAAGTCATGGGTGTTGCTGGTCAGTTGGTCCTCAGAAAAGAGACGTTCATCCCAAAGGCTGTTTCATAGTCTTGCTTTTTAACTGTAGCTGATGATTTTAGATGTAATAAATGAGTATTACAGGAACTGATAGTGTGTGAGTGTTTATCTGCTAGTTGTGTTTTATATAAATCAGATCTGAGTTCTAAGTGCTTAGACATCTTTCTCAATATTGCAGTTCTAGCAGACAAATTGTACAGAATGTTGTTGTCATTATCTAGGTAGACACATGTTGACTCTTATCCAAGTATTTGCATGAAAGGAACATAACATTTAAAAAAAAAAAAACCTCGGTTCTTGTTAACTACATGTATTTTATGCCAAAGTTTGCAAGCTGCTGTCTACACCTTTTATGTAGTAACTTCAAATAGCAGGGTTGCTAAATTCTTCCCAGCTGCTGCCTCCTTCCCACCATTCCATTATGGTCACTTAATTTCAGCAATTTAAAGAGAAACTTATTTATTCACTTTACTACATTTGACTTTATTCTAATCATTTCAGCAGTGAAATAGTCTTTGTATGATTTTTGTAAAGGGAAGTTTTTCTTTAAGACTTTCTTTTTATAAAAAGGCGTTTGCAGTATTCGTATCTGTGGTCAAGTTTGAATTGACAGCATGCTTCTTTAACATATTCTCCTGCTTTATGGATTCAATATTATGGATTCAATATTAAAATAAGTATCAAGTTTTTTCTTAGAGATAGGTTTAAGTATCTAAAACAGTGAATCCCTGAGTTTGTGCATTTGGGAGGAGATGAGGGGTTAAATTCAGACTGTATTTATTGAAGCAATTAGCTCAGTGATCCAACAAGCCCACCTTTTAGCTACAAAACATTGTGGTAAAGACATTATTTTGAGCTTATTTATACTGAATTTCATTAGACCCTCCTATATGCTTTATGTAAGTCCCTTGGCATTTGTGTAGCTTGAATAGTCATGAATAAAAGAACTTAGAGTTGGATTTAAAGTGCAGCTTCTGAAGTAGGAAAAAGAGGATTGAGATTGCTTTATGTACCCCATTTTGTTTTCCTTCTCCTTGGGACTGAACACTAATGTGTGAGTGCTTCAAAACTACCATGGTGGTGTCCTCAGGTTTTAAGGGGGGACCATTCAGTGCATAGTTCACTGGCTATTAGTATATGTTCATCTTATATTAAGAGTAAATACTTCTCTGGCTCTTAGGTAGACACAAATATTTTCTTTGTGGCTTACATGTATACTATAGCATATATGTTGGTATTAGGCTTTCCTCTTGTGAGATATACATGTGTACATGTAAATATGTATTTACTTGGTATTTATATGAAAATATACTTATTTATGTAAGCATGTACTTGGCTTTTAGAAACTAGGCTTACCAGGTCTTTGTGAAAGGATTTTTTTTCTCCTCAACTCATTCAGCATTGTTCACAGCATTAACACATCACTGAACAAATTGCCCTCTTGCATATGCTAATCCTGCACTTAAAAGAACTCATTGTAACATGTTTTAATGCTTTAGCTGGAACGGAGATGGGAATGCAGGCATGTCAAATTGTCATGTGACTGAAAAATATCTAAAATGCCTTTCTTTTTGGGTCGACAGTTTGTACTTAGCCTATCTGAAAGAAGGGAGCCCATGTGGTTTGAGGAAAAGATTAGTCTTTGCTCTTGTCTCTTGTGTATCTATTGGCCTCAGTTTTTCAGACCAAATCTGATTAAACAACATTCTAGCCTTAGTTTCACCCTAGTGGTGAATGTTATGTTAGCAGTAAAGACACTTGATCTTTGTTTGCAGTAAATTTGTTGAAGGCATCCAGCTGAGTTTTCCACAGCTAACAAATGAGTCTTGGATAACCTTATCTAGTATTTACTTGTTACTTAAGAGTTAAAGGGCATGTTGCCATATATCTCTCCCTTCCTGCAGGTGTAGACATACTAAAACCATGTTTATTTATGATGTTCTACAAGCAAGCAATCAGATTGTATTTATTAAGTGTCTGTAAATGCCCCCCTCCCAAAAAATCATTCTTACCTGCTTGTGAATAAACAACAAGTCTGCTTCTCCTAAACAATAAATTCAGTTGAATTAAGTAGTTAAATAGCTGGTGACTGACAAGTGAAATAAACTTTTGGTAAGTTGAGCAATGAAAAGCCAAGCTTGCTCTTTAGAATGCATGAAGCTATACATGTTTGCCTGGAGGACTTTGAGTTGAATTAAATGGAATGAAAGACTAGGTATCCCTTTTTTAAAGCATCTATCGCATCCGATTTGCGTTTTTAGGCATATACAGAGGAATCGTGAAATGAATTTTTTTGATTGACCTTGTTTTTTGTCTTTACAGAGTAATTCTCTGTTGGTCCCGGACAGCCTGCGAAGCACAGATAAACGCAGGAATGGGCCTGAATACACCAATGACATCAAAAAGAGAAAGGTGGATGATAAGGATTCCAGCCACTATGTAAGCAAATCCATGTCAAAGAAATGTTTAATTTGTTTGCGGATACAGTGTGTGTATGAAGAGTGAGAAAGCTGTGAAGAACAAGGCAATAGGTTTCGTATGGCTGATGTAGTACATGAATATATGTGCCAGAGAGACCATTATTCATATTGTGGAAAGAGCAGTGAGTCAGTAGTTCTGGCTCTTGCCAAGTTATACTCCTCAACAGGCAAGAGGAAGCCAGGAGTACCTATTTTTGATTCACAAGTGTTCTAAGGATCCATTTCTAAGTTTCAGCAAAAGATCCTTTCTGGGTTGCTGTATACCTGCTACTGTGCTGCTGGTTTGTTGGAGATGGGAGTTTTTCATTGATTTGGGGGGGGGAGGGAGGGAGGGGGAGGCTAGTAAATTTCTGATATTAACTATGACCATGTTGAGTAGTAATTACTATTGCAAATTGCATGTGTTTTGAGGGCTGTACCAACTTCCTGAAGTTTGTTTTTTGTTGATAAGGCAGTTTCAGTAGAAAGCAAACTAAGGCAAAAAGTTCAGTTTGTGTTCCGCATTTTGACAAATGTTCCTTATTTCTCAGTTTCAGGGGGGCGCTTCAGTAGAACAGTGGCCCACATGAACCTCACAGGCAGGCTTCAACTTCAAGTCTAAATGCTCAGCCAAATAACAGGATGATACTTAAACAGGCCTTAGAATAGGGCTGATCTGAATTGAAAGAGTACTGAAAAGTAGAACTTAAATCTAACAAATGAAGTTATTTTTTGACATAGTGTGGTTTAAAATGTCTGCTTTAAATAACTTTAATCACTAATTACTTGCTGGTTGCTGAAAGCCAAGAGAAAATGAGGTGCTACTATATTTCATCAGTAGCTGGAAGTAGAATTTCTCTTCCACTTGGACCCAGGATATGCGTGGGCGGGAAGGCCTGTTGTCAATAACACTTGAGCAGTGGAGCCATTGACAGCAGATTGGGTTACTTTCCCCTTTCTGCACATCGTGGTGCTGTATTACTGTTGCAGCTTTGTGAGACGTATTTCCATCACTTTCTAATAACCTAGTTTTGATTATGGAAGCATCTGGCAAACTTCCCTATGCTATTCCCTCAGCTTTGAGGCCTTGAAATTCTAAGGTTATTTTTTATCTTAAATAGTTAAAGTTTAAGCATGCTCAAGCTACATAAAAACTTAAATCTTACTTGCTTTTTTTCTATTTCTGCTGGAAAGGAATGGAAAGGATATTGTATTGTAGCAATAGGTTTTTCGTTTATTATTTGTTTTAACCCATGTTTTACATGTGTAGTCTTGTGTGTTGTTTTCCTGAGATGGATTTTAAAGGTAAAGTCACCAACAAAATAAAGAATTGAACAAAACAAAGCTATATGAAAGTTTCAGATTTATTCTGATCTGGAACAGGTTTCTTTTTTTAAAGGTTCCTTGACTTCAAACTGCAAACATGGAGTTGCTGATTACCAGCTTTTTTAGAAGTGGCCCTTGTAGGGACATGAAGGAACAACTTTTGTTAGAAGGGGGATAAATGAGTGATAGGAATTGTTGCTTTGGAAATATGGCAGTAAATTCATAGTTTTCCTTTTTGACTTCTGACTCAAATTTTGATGTGACTTGGATTGTTTCAACCTGTAAGTTTGTTTAGCTACAGGAGAATCTTCTGATATAAATAATAACTATGGGAGGTGCCTTTAACCATCCCAGTAACTTCTACTTCACAACATGAGAAAATCAGCTGAGTGGATTTAATCACTGCTTGGTAACTGTTTTTGCCCTCATCAAGGGCAGTATTTCTGGGAATGAATGTCCTCCCTCAATGGGCTAAGGCAGGTCTCCCACATGCTTAGATATGTTCTAACCTATTCTTGCCTTCTATTTGCTTCGTACTCTTCAAGTGGTGACAAATACCTGGGACTGGAGCTCTCCTGTTCCTTCTCCTGTTGCACCCTTTGGATGGACAGCTTCCCGAGTCACAAATAGAGCCACCATGATGTCTCCAGTGGCACTCTTCAGGCCCTCCTGTGCTTGCAGTATTTCTTAAAAGCACTATTGAGCTGCTAAAGCAAAAGGGAATGGGTGAAACCACCTGCTCTTTTAACACTTATGTCCTAGAGTTAAAGGAAGGAACTGATGTTTTCCTTTCTGGCTGCCATAGTTAGGTGTGATAGCCCAGAGACTTTGAAAGCATTGCTGATTTAATTCAAGACATGGGGGACAATTTGAGCAGTCTCTTGTGTGTCTGACTTGTTTTCCTAGAAACTTTTAAACTAAAAATACAGTTCTTGAAAATGTCTAACTTTCCCATGGGAAAGTTTAAGTTTTGTCATTCCCTTGATTTTTCTGTCAAATCTCCCCTCTGGTTGAACCACCATGATGGTGGAAATCACTGGACCACAGTTTATCATGTGGATATGTCCCACTGGGATCCCAGCCCATTTTGGAGACAGGGAGCAGAAGGCACTTGAGTAACAGCTTCCATGAGACACTAGGACAGCCCAGATGAACAGTGGTTAAAGTGAAACCTAGTCAAAATTCAGCATGACAAGCCACAATAAAACATTTAAATTTGAGAATATCAAAGTGTTTTGATTTTGCTAGGCAGGAATGTTGAAGTCTCTTGGCATTTCTGGACTTTTCTCCCCCAGAACTTTCTATTTTCAAAGCTTTCCTTTCTGGAGAAGAAGAATTGTCCTATCACTTTGGAGGAGCTGATTCATAAACCAAATGTCAAGTTAATGGAATTTTCTGAGACATATTTAGTGTTTTTTGGTACAAACATTAAGCAGTAATTCTCATAAGATTAAATAGCAGGTGAATAGAATTAGTTTCCTTTTTTAATAGTAGTGATAACACTGTTTATGATGGTAATCAGGAGGGTTTTTAGACCATCTCTCACTGATGGTGAGACTGGCACTAAACTAGCCCTACCTCATTTAGGTTTTATTGTTAAAGCACTAGAAAGCTGTTGTGTTCGTGTTTTCATTTTGTTTGCCCTATCACTAGTAACTAAAGAAAGGCTCTTTGCTTTTTGTTTAAGAAAAACAATCAAATGTCTGAGTAGATGCCTAGTCTTTCTCTCTAGGCTCTTAATGTATGAACTGAAATAAAAATTTATTTATTTATTTTTAATAGGACAGTGATGGGGACAAGAGTGACGATAACTTGGTTGTAGATGTATCCAATGAGGTAACTTTTTTTTTCATTTTTGTAGTCTTAACGTTTGCCCAGACATTAAAGGAAAAGTGCATTTAGTTAGATGAAAGAAACACTCTATGTGGATGTATTAAAATATTCACAACTTCTTTCTTATTGATACCACAGTTACTATATCTTCCTCCTTGCTTTATCTGGTTGCCCTCTCTGCTTTTTCTGCTGCTGCTTTATCCATATCTGTTCTCTCAGCAGTTATGTTCTAACATTTCACAGCTGTTCTGTAGTGGGGAGAGTTGTGGTGAGATGCAGGTGGAGGGCTGAGGTTTTTAAACTACTGTCTTTGAATGAAAAGGAAAGACAATATTTGACCTTGTAGTTATTAGCAGTAGTATTAATAACACTTTTGGTGGCTTTAAAGTTACAAATATTTTAATTTCCTAGTTTAAAGACAACTTTTGCCACAAATGCTTATCTGTTTTAGAATGAAGTCAGCTAAACTGTCCCAAATTCTGTTTGCAAAATTTTCCCAAATCATAGCCACTTCAAAAAGCCTTAAGTGCCCAAATGATGTCAGCCAAGTAGAAAAATGGGTATCCAACCAGATTTAGAGAATGATCTCGGAAGCCCTGGTTATTATGATACTGCTCCATAATCAATTGGTAGACTTACTGCCCTCTTGTGAGGACTTCCTTCCCTCCCTCCCTGCTGCTGTTCTCATGAGCAGAAAGAGGATAGAGAACCTGCAGTGCTTTGATGGCTTTGTAGCTTGCTGGATAGGCTATTACAGAATAAAGTAAAAGCAGAGAGTGCCTCTGGAAGAGAAAAAGATAATTACCTGAGAGATGATTTTAGTTTTTTCTGAAGATGCAAGTAGTGATGCAATTACAGTTGGTATCTAAAAAGAAGTAGCAGATAGATATTATGGCATATAAAGCATGTGTCTCTATCACTTCCTCTGATGGTAGAAATGATAAAAGCGTGTATTGCCTAAGAAGGATTATTCCTGAAATTTTTGGTGCTCGCTAGCAGTACGTGGAGGCCATACGGAAACAGTGTAAACATTACTATTACTCTTGGTCTATCTTGCTTTTATTGCTTGTCATGCACACTTTTTTTAGATTGTACTTATATTTACCTAGATAGCAAGCTCTATGCTTGGAAACAGTTTGCGGTTACAGGTAATCTAAAATAAATGCAGATTGCTTACTGTAGGAACTTATATGTCTACACTAAACTAACAAAGGGTTTTAATCCTTTTTGCCTAGAGACAGCAAAATGTCTCTTCATTCAAACTCACTATTTGAATTCTTCTAGGTTCCCCTTCCTCCTTCCCCCCAACTCCTTAGTGCTCTTTGTGTACCCACCCATAACAGGTTTCTGTGCCATTGTTCCTTTCCTGTTGTTTAGGATCCGTCCTCCCCACGGGCAAGCCCTGCTCATTCACCACGCGAAAATGGTATAGATAAAAACCGCCTGCTGAAGAAGGATGCCTCTAGCAGTCCAGCATCTACAGCCTCTTCAGGAAGTTCCACTTCCCTGAAATCCAAAGAAATGAGTTTGGTGAGTATAATAAGCAGTCTGTAGTCCGGAGAAATGTTCTTCTTGCATGTAAGATCTACTTATTCCTTGCCCTGCAACAATTTTTGGCAGAAAGCGTATGATTTTAAACATTTGAAGTTGAAATTGATTACTGTTCTTCCCAATCTTTGCAGTAGTGTTCAGCCTTCCTCCTCAGCAATAACTTCAGCTTCATGCTGATATCTTATGTTTCTTGCATTTATATCAAACAAGTTTCAAATTTATTACATAACACACAAGATTTGCTTAAGCATTGCTTTCTTTTTGAGCAATAGCTTATGCTTTAATTCTTCTGTAGATCTGCACATAGCCACTAAGAAGTTCTCCAGGCTACTCTTACATTCTTCTAAATAAACTGTTAGTCTCTGAAAATTTTCTTTCTGCAGTATCTTTAATAATTTGATAAGATTCTCTGTAACCCTTAAAGTACCACTTTTTTTTAATATATCCTCAGCTATGGTACTTCTTTGCTTTTGTAGTTAAATCTGTTGTGTCCAGTAATGTTTGAAATGATAATGTTTGCAAACTGAAATAAATTGATGTTGCATACAGTATTGTCCTGAAGAAAAATTAGCTCATGCATTTTTTTCATGCCAATGGAAGAAGGAAGAATAACTTTCTACATCTCTGTGCTTATTTTAATTTTGTCAATAATAGAAAAGGTCAGCGTTTCTCTCTCGCAAGATAATGCTGTCAACATTGTGTGGATTTATGAAAATTGGCTGAGGGAGTAGGTAGTAGGTGCCCAGCATCCCAGCTGCTGTTGTGATAAATTGTGTAATATGGTCTGGATTAAAAATAATACTCATTTAATTTGTTTAATGATACCAGCATGAAAAAGCCAGCACGCCTGTTCTGAAATCCAGCACACCAACTCCTCGAAGTGATGTGCCAACCCCGGGCACTAGTGCAACTCCAGGACTTCGTCCAGGCCTTGGCAAGCCTCCAACAATGGACCCTCTGGTTAACCAAGCTGGTAATGCATTACCTCTTGTGTTTTTATGGTTCCAGCATTAATCTTTCTACATATGTAGTTCTATGTGAATGTTAAGTAAGTGTATTGCTTTATTCTTGGTATTAAGAGAAGGCTTGATGAGAAGCAGTTGTTTGGATTATCAAGAGTTCAAATATCTTTCTGTCTTATGTTCTTCTTTTGTTTACTTTGTCTCTATCTTTTTTACAAATAATCCAGAGACTGTGTGCAATATAGAAAGACTTCTCAGAAGTTTCTGGTGCTTATTCTGAATGCAGTCTCTTTTCCAGTCTTTGTCTGGGACTACTAATATTTGCTGCAGTGTAAATCTTGACAAATGCAGGATGAAGTTTACTTTTGCTGTTCAGTCTGGTATAGCACAGTTGCTTCAGACATGAGCTGTGTAAACCGTGTCTGTCAGCTTTACCGCTTAATTTGACAAAGGAGCAATTTATGTAAACAGGGAAATGTTACAGAAATGGAAATAGGCAATGCTAGTAGCGATTGTTAGAAGTAATCAGCAAGTTCAGACTTCAGTAGGCCTTATTTATACTGAATAAAAAGAGATAGTAGTAATGAAATATGGCAATGTTTCTTGGCAGTATGTGTAGAGAGGGGAAGGTTAGGTACTGTAGAAAAGAGGATTGTTTTCCTCTCTGTGTGCAAGGAAATAAAAATAAAATTGCTTGATTTCATTCTTCTGCAGCTGCAGGTTTGCGGACACCTTTGGCAGTACCCGGACCGTACCCTGCTCCATTTGGAATGGTACCTCATGCTGGCATGAATGGAGAGCTAACCAGTCCAGGGGCAGCCTATGCCAGTCTGCACAATATGTCCCCCCAGATGAGTGCTGCTGCAGCTGCAGCTGCTGTGGTTGCTTATGGAAGATCTCCTATGGTAGGCCATACGTTGCTTGCAATCTCAGTCTTGTGGGTTGTGGTTCACTGAGAAGAGCTACATGCTTCATTTAACATTGTCAGATTCCCAAGTTATAACAACACCAGAGGCTTGACTGCTTCACTCTGTCTTTCACTTTGCTGCATGTCTGGAGAAACAAACTTTTACCTTGAAAACAGAGAATCTCAGTGTATTTATGTATGTCTCCTTTTTTGTTAACCTTCATCAGTGCCTTGGATCATTAGTAAATGCCAAACTATTTGTTTATTCTTTAAATGAACAGGTAGTGTTGGTAGCTACAAAGCACTTCATTGGTGCTCTGGACATCTGTTTTTCTCTTACTGAGTCAGATTTGTGTGCTGTACAGACATCCCAAATTAATCTTGAAGCACACAGAAGTCTTTTTATCTACATCTGACTTTGTTTTTTATTGAAATCAATATGAGAAGTTGGATGGTACATGTCTTAAAGCTCTGTGATAAGGTGTGTTAAGAATAGTCTTCGTTGCTATTGTGGGTGTAATAAGTAAATGGAACGTGGTAGTCATTGCTGCTATTGAGCAGAGTAACCTAAAGGCCTGATTCTGCAAACATATGAGATTGATGGCAGTTTTATGTATGCACAGACTTACCTACTTGTAAATTTGCAAGATCATGTCATCTTCCTCGTTACTGTAGGGTAAGGCTGCTTTTTCAAACTGTAAAACAGGGCTTTTATTTGAAAAAGTGGAAATTCTAAATAGCATATGCTCTCCTTAAAGCAGTAGGAAGTATACTCTATCAGAAGAAAAAATAAGTGTATTTAGTCCAGAATCCCTATTTGGATTATTTGATGTATGTATTTATTCAGGATACAAGTTTAATGGAACTGCAGCATGTGAAGAGAGCCTATGTAATATGTTTAAGCTGTAGATGAATTTGTGTGTGCCTTGCAGTGTAGCTTGATGAGAGATATGTTAGCTGATGTGCCCACACAGTGCGGTGCGGTACAATATGGAGATTCTAGCTGGGGCCTGGAGATTCTAACTGGGGCCTGAAGCTGCTTTTGAACACTGTGCTGTGTCTGCATGCGTAAGTGCTAGTTGTCACAAGAGCTAAAGAGCACTGATTTGGCCACATGCCAACACAACATGGCCTCTGATGGAGGAGCTGGCTTAGTGTTAGCTCAAGGATCTTTGTATTATGCTTTATTAGGTGGTGTGGATATTTGATATACGTTACTTTTATCAGAAGTAACTGTGGGGAAAACCTCTTGTTTTTAATACTTCCCCTGTCCCCCCCAAGAAATTACATCTACTTTAATACTGTGGGTAAATTTTTCTTTTTGTTTAAATGCATAGCATTTTGGGGGTGAAGAAAAGGGACTTGTTAAATGAGAAATTGCAAGTGTGAGATTAATTGATTTTTCATTGTCAGGTTGGGTTTGATCCTCCTCCTCACATGAGAGTACCTGGAATCCCTCCAAATCTAGCAGGGATTCCTGGGGGAAAACCGTAAGTAACTCTTAACGCTTTGGTAATGTCTGCAACATTTAGAGAGCATAAAGTTATCTTGTGTCAGTGAACAAGAATTCCGAAGGGGGGTAGTGTCTCGGTTGTTCCCAAGAGATTGCTTTAGACTTCTGATAAGGAATGTAGCATGTAAATTCTCAACTGGTAGCTGTCATCTCCTGAAAAAGGTGTGTGTTACTTATTTCTAGAGAAAAGCTGTTGAAGGTATATATACCTTTGAGGGTGGATTTTTTTTAAAATTCTTCCTTTTTAGAAGAGGCTAAGGGAATTGTAAACTAGTAGACAGTGGTAAAATGGGTAAGATAGAACAGACTGAAACTAAAATTCATACTATAGTGAGCATAAATGTGTAATGCAAATTCACAGACTCCATGTCTGGCAGCTGTTTTAACAGGCGTAAGAGTCTGAAACTGTTGATCACAATGGGTATCTGAAGCAGTTACTTTGGCAGCTGATGCACACCTTGCATAACGGAGCAAGCACTTAAAAACATTGTGGAAGTATACAGCTGGAAAGGAAAAGGATAAGGAAACAGTTGTGCAGTGGGTATTGCATGATGTAAGATGACTTTCACAACAGTTTCTTTTTATTTAAAGGCTTTAACTGTTGGTGAAAGGGTGCTTGAATAAATTACTTCTGTGATACTAAGGCTTACTGAGGTTAAAATAAAATACTTGCACCGAAACAGTGTATGTCGAGGTCTTCCATAATTTGGCTGTGGTAGACAGACTGAGTATACCCATATGTAGTACAGTCATGAAGATACATGACCTCTTAAATCTGAGGGTGTGGGGTTATTTTGTTTTTTTTTATATACATATTTCTGGACAACTAGTTTACACAAGTATAAACAGAACATACTTTGTAAATTCAACTAATCTGTTTGCTTAGGGAGGGAAGGGCAGAGAGGATTATAGCAGCTTTGGACACTCCTTTAGAACCTGTTCTTTGTCCCTTCATACTTGACATCCAGTCTTTTCTTCTCTTTCAACAGGAAGTAGCAAGAATATAGGTTTTTCTCTAACTAGGTACAAAGATAATTTTGAAACCCACTTAACATTTTGTGCTTGCTATGTTGGATTTTCCTGGTACATACTGTCTTCTGTGCCAAACCATTGTGAGGCTTCTGTGAAGCCTGCCTGTGTGATTTCACTTTTCCTTTTGCAGCTTCAGAAAAATTCAGAAACTTACTTTTACGATACTGTGTAAGTTTATAAGAAACACTTATTGTGGTGAAAGTTACACAGACACAGAGATTTCTGTGTGTCTGTTTTTTGACCTCCCATTGATACCTGGTGATAAATTATAATGTCAATCATTCCAGCATCCTGAAAAGTGTACACCAGATTACAGGCAGTAAAGCATGTGTTTTCTCCTACTCTTTTTTTGCATAGCACTAAGAAAACAGCAGGCTTCTTACATTGGAAAAGCCATCCTAAATGTGTTTTTGTTGTTATCCACCATGCTTCTGAGAACAGACTTAACTATCTGTTGACAGTGTGAGAAACCTGTTAAATCTGAGTTTACTTAAAGAAAAGCTGGTGGTATGTTGATGGGATTACTGAAGTAAAGGGTCTGTGAGTTGGTGTTATGTATCAGATGGTGGTATGTTTAAATTTAGTACAGTAAGGAACATGCTTTGTCCTAAAAACAGGCTCTCTTTATTAAGGGCCAAATGCTTTCTTGCTGACTTAGGTAGATTTTGTCATCCTTATATAAAATATTTTTGGAAATCAAAAAATCCCTTGCCTGTAATTTTTTACTTTTAAACCAGTGTATTCACAAACATTCAATAATTTTTATTTCATTAGTAACCCCAGCAATATGATATTTTAAAAGTTATGAAAACCTATTTTTGTTCAGTCAGAACTGCTCTGAGGAAGGAGGCTAGCTTCTAGCCATTGCACTATTCAAGGCACTAAAACAGTGCATGTTTACGGTTGTATTTTGTATTCTGAATTTCATATCTAATTTGGTCTGTTTATGTTTATGATACTTTCCTACTCTCCACATGATTTGATATGTTCAGTAATATGTTTCATAGTCACATTATTTGGACTGACTCAATCTTTTTCTTCTGAAGCAACTTCTTTGCCTGCCTTTGCTGTGAGATAAAACTAAAATGCCAAAAGCTGAACTGTTACCTTTCTGTTGGTGGCTTTGGAATCGCCTTTGTTTTAGTTCTGTTTGACTACAATTGCCTGGATGTTCTCTGTTACCTGCAGCATCTTTGAAAGTATCTCTTACTCACATTAGGAAAGTCTCCTATATTACCCATACAGTTTACATCTGTTAAAGTCAGGCAGACTAAAGGGGAATTCTTGGTTTATTTCAGAATTTGCATTATCCTAGAGACTAGTTAATGTGCTGCATTGAATTTGTTATAAATGAGATGTGGAGTTTTAGTTTGAGTCTTGTTACAGCTGGTACAGAGCAAGGTTTTCAGATTAAACTATTGAACCCTCAGCTGTATGTGTCTGCTGATTGCTGCAGGTTATGATGTTGGGGCTCTTTTTTTCACTCAGCCTTGCTTCCAAGAGAACATTAAGTTCCCCTGTTTCCAAAGGAATGGCATTTCTGATAGCACACAGTTTTCTTTAACCCCTGTATACTCCAAGATCTCTAAAATTACTAGATTGTTAGAAAAATTAGTAGCCTCTTGGGCCTGCTTTTCCTTGTTTATTCCCTCTTACCAAAGGAATTTGTCTGAAAAGCTTCTCTGTCACTTGCTTTGTTTTGTAACTTGACTAAATGCAGGTCTTTATCACCATGTTTTTATGTTTCTGAATGTGAATCTGACAATTTTGCTCTCTTCGGAGTCTAACCTTGTTAGTGCTACAGAGGGCAATCGTTGCAGCAATCTAGAAAGCTGAAGTGTCTTAACCAGTTTCTTGTTTATACAAATGAGCTAGCCTTGGTATTTGATAGCAGGCTTTTTCTTTTTCTTTTTCAAGCATTTTGTCTGAGTCTGTTCATGATTTCAACATTACTTTGATACCTTTGTGTACACATAACCTAGTTTTCTGTCTTCAGTTGCTGTTAATGCCTGTTGCCATTTGACTAATCACTTCTTGGCTATCGCTAACTTTTTTTCATCCTGCTAATGGTATGTTTCGCTTCATATTTCAGGTCATGGACAGCACTATTTTGAAGAAGCTATGTGATCTTATACTTGTTTTCTCTCAGCTATTGTTCAGTAATTACTTTGGTGGACAGGGACTCAATATATGGGTGTATGAATGTGCATAAAGTATGTTTTAATATTTTGTTTCACAATTGCTTGCTGCCAGTGCATTATTTGTTTCTTAGCAGCTCTTCTGCGTTTTTTTTCCCCAAGTTGTCTTGAGTCATCACCTAATCTTTTGTCTTTGAAATCAGTACTATTTTTGGACATGACCATGTGGTGTCTGCATTTTGCACTCTGTCCTTTTTACACTTCAGTATGTTTAACTGTGCACTGAACTATAAATTCTTGGTGTGGTGTTGTATTCATGTTTTTTGCTTTGTATAGCCTTTCTAGTGAAGTAATTATTTAGCTTTTACTCTTCTGCAGATGCTAAAGTAATGTTCTTGTGGATTTCTCTATGATGTGAACCACAACCTCTAATAGTTGGATGGTGTACTGAGCATGAATATTCCAGTTTAGTGGTGAAGATTTGTGCCCGCAGTCGTGCCTCTCTGATGTCTTAAATTATGAAGTAACAGTAGTAATGATGACAAATGTACTTTTCTGTTTTTTCAAATCTGCTTTATTTGGAGTATGAGGTGTTGTTACAGACAGACATCAGATAGAGTTGAAATATTATAAGTTTTCATTTTCATAGAAAAAGAAGATTTCATTTGGTAAATGTAAACTCTGCAAATTCTAGTTATAAGCTGACTTTTCACTGTGTTCAAATAGCATTGTTTTTCAGAACAGTATACAGTTTTGGAATCGTAAAATAGATTGCTTAAAACAAAAAATTAAAAGATTTCAATTCTCCTGATCTTTGTTTTTTTTAGTGAGTGTACAGTGAGGAATATTTTAAAGGAAGACTAATTTTGCTCTGTTTTAGAATAACAGGTTGTTCCCACCCTCCCCACCCCCATGCCTCCCAACCTCTGGATAGAATGGTTTGATGCCATTTATGAAGTTAAAAGGATTTGTTAGTCCTATATGAATACCTTGATCACTAACTGTTGACGTTTTGCCCTATACAGTAAAATACCATACTCAGATATTCAAGGATATTCAGTGTTTGTTGTGATAACTGTAACTAAAATTAAGCTGGTGTACAGAGAAGACCTGAAAGTAAAATGCAGTCATCAACAGAAGGAACCTTCTACTTTTGTGTTTTGTGGTTTGGGTGTTTTTGCGCTAGTTTAGGAATTCTGTTTGAATTGGAGGTATGAAGTGGAAGCTAGGTATTTTTTGTTTGTTTGTTTGTTTTGATGGCATGGCACTTTAAGAACTATATGTATTTTATCAGTCTGAATACTCAGATGAGCTAAGAGGTAGATAGTTTAGTCAATTTGCCATATTCTTGAGCAATAAATTTGTGTGGAAGACTGTTCTGTTAAAAATCTCCTTGAAGAGGAGAAAGCTATTCTGGACTTTCCTCAGATGTCAGAGAACACATACTTTTGAATTTGGGAATGGGAGGGTAAAAATTACCAGATTTAAACTGGTAAACGGAGTTGTCTTTTAGTCTTACAAAAAGTTTTTTAGTCTTACAACCTACTAGGTTGTAATAGGAACTCTGCAGGTTCTCAGTGCTTCTGTGACATAGAAAAAGAAAAAAATCTTTGGATGCAATAGATCAAAAGGAGAATGGATCATAAAGCCTGTCTCTTATTCAGAGGGGATGTAATCATAGGTGACAGTATACAGAGTAAATATTTCTCAGAATCCCTCCTAAATAAGACACATGTAAATTTGTCTTGTAACTATTCTGTTCTGGTCTAAACTTGCTTATCCTTTGTTCTTAACACAAGTACAGTTCTTAGGCATTATTTAAATATTCTCATAATATACAGTTAGTTACAAGTGTAAATATAGTCATTGGCTAATATCTACTTAGTGTTTTTCATGTTAGTTTATAATGACATTGCATAAGAACTCTTTTCCTTTGTTATGTTTTAAACCCAACATGAGGAGGGGCTGTCTTAATATTTTAGAAACCATTTCACCAGAGGTGGAAAATCATGGAACCCAGTTACCTCCTAGTGACAGAGTACTATGGACAAAAACATAGTTTTTGGCATAAGCTGTCAGTTCTACAAGATCCTCTTAAAAGGACAAAAATGCACATGATGGAGTTTAGTGGTGTTACGGAATTCAAATGTGCATAGCAGTTTGAGGAGGGAGGCTGGGAGGTCAAGGGGTGCCTGCTGAGAAATCTCAAGTTAGGCTCTAGAGAACTCAAGAGCTTACTAAATTTAACTAAATATTGACCCCTTTAGGGTTGGGCAACCTAAAATGCATATGTATGCACACCTCAATATACTTAGGTATGGTCCTGAAAATACGATTCTCCTCAGAAGCTGAGGAGTAGGCAGTCTGATGTGGTGACCTGATGGAGAGGTAGCCTAGAGCAACAGAGAGTGATGGAGCTGCAAATAGTCATTTGCACTGCTGCCACTAGTACTGTGTTCTTCTGAAGATGGAAGCTGTCGTTATCTAGGGAAGTGTCATGATACAAGTTTTTTCAAAGAAAAAGGTGCCAGTAAAGAAAAGTTATACATATTAACAGTGGTTGTGTTTGCCTGACATGCCACTTACCTTCAAGCAAACAGGAGCATTTCGTTTTTTGTGTGCTTATGTTGGTAGGGGACTTTGGCAATGAGTAGCCATTTCTTTGCATAGTGAATTGCTGATAACCTGCACTGCAGCAAAAACTGCCTTGACTTGTGTGAAACTCTGGCTGATCTGTTTGTTAGGCCCTGAAATTCAGTCATCCCAAGTGCTGACTAATCTTGGAAGCAAATGCCTGATGGTGATGGTAAAACTGAAAGTTGTAATATGGTGTATAAAACCACACTTTGAATATGGCATACTTAACATGGCAAACTTATACATGCTTAAAATACATTGGGTCGAGTCATTGGCATTCCAGAGCAGAAAAGTCCTCTTAATGGTACAGTATACATGAAGCACTTGAAAAATATTTTGTCTTCCTCCCATCCCAGCCAAGAACTGAGAAGCTACGCATGTATATGCACAGAAGCATTTCAAAACACCACATTTCTTAAAATACTGTCAATTGAAAAGTACCTTTAAGGTATAACCTTCTGTAATATGTTTTTAAAAAAAAAAAAGAAAGAAAAAGTGCAGGTGGATTATTCATCGTTTTGGGAAAAATTGCTTAATCCTTGCTTAATTGTTTGTCATCTGTCTAATTAAAAACATGGGCAGACTTCAAAGTTGCATGGTTCTGTATACTGTTATTGCTAACAAATATTCTGCAGCTGGCTTTGATCTGTAGCGTAGGATGGGGTGGTGCTTTCCAGCCTCTTAAGTGCAATGACTTTGTAGTTGGATTCTGTACCTGGACCTGAGCAGTTGTTCAGCCTTGAGCTTGTTGCTGCTCCTCTTCTGCTTCTCCCATCCTTTGTCTCATCTATTTAATGAATAACTGCTTTGAGACGGTTTTATCTCTACTTTTCTTCACAAAAGTGGTACAGATTTCTAGTGTAGCCTTTATCATTGCTGTAATTCTGTATCCTAAAAAAGGAAAGGGTCCCATGGGAAGAACTACATCTGATACGTGCAGATTGTATGGTCGTGAGGGAGTGAACTTTGTGCTTCCTTTCTTATCTTGCATTTCCTATTTCTTTTATTTGTCATCTTTCATGCTTGCTCATCCTCCATTTCTGTATACTCTCTGAGTATGTTTTCCATTGACATATCCAACCATGAAACAGGAATGATATGCAGGAATTGCATGTGCAGGTACTCTTCCTTTCTTCTCCTTGGTTAATAGCAGTGACTTTTTGTCCTCAGCCTTTTTTCTCCTTCTCTACTGAGAGAACAGTGATATTGCATGGGGCAATTGTTTCTCTACTCTTTTCTTCTGTATGAAAGAACAGTAGAGTAAGCCCTCTCTGCTTTCTTCTAAGTCCTTTTTTAAAGGAACATCTTCTCTTCGACTCTGCTCCAGGGCATATTCATTTGGAAAGGACCCCAGGTGTACCTTATGATGTCTGTTACCGATCGGGGCCTCTTGCTCATTCTGTTCTTCCAAAATGTGCAATATTTGGGAATGTGCAATAAAATACTTTGAAAATAGGCATCCAGAACAGAGTAAAATTGAACCATCTACTGTTGGGTCTGGGGGAGACTGATGCAGTGCTAGATTTTGACTTGAGTAACGGGGATTTAAGATTTCTGGGGAAGGTGACCTTGAAAAAAAAAAAAAGAACCATTCTAAACACAAGAATATATGAGAAAAATAAAGTATCACCAGGGAAGGGGTAGCTCAGTGGTACAAGAACTCATTTCTCATCATTTTTATTCACTTTGGGCTCTTGGAGAATGCTGTAAAAGTGACAGGAATGTTTAAAAATGTGAACTATGTATGCACTTAAAAGGGCAAAAAAAATCTCGCCATTGTAACAAACAGCAGCCTTTTTGCAGTAGTATTTTCATTATTTAAAAACCCTAAACCTGAAACCTTCATTAGCTGCTATTTGTTCCCTTGTCCTTAAGCAGAGCTGACTTCAGACATCACAGTGAATGCAAAGAAATATCTTTTGTAACTTCTGTCCTCAAGGAGGAATGCTTAATTAATTAATTAATTATTGTTATTTTATTCAGTGCTGGTGTTCACCTCTTTAACCCTTGGTTTTCATATACTTAAAATCACACAGTGAATACAAATAAGAGATGTTACACAATTGCCAAAAGTACCTGGGAAACTGAGCCTTTCAGCTTTTCCAAAATACTTATTCAGGAAAACGCAATTAAGAGAAGATGGTATCAGTCTTCTGATGAAAGGTGTGTGTGTGCACTCTACATGTTTATGTTTTCAGTTTAAAGTACTAGTTCCCAACTCGAAATAGAAGCATGTGGACATAGCTAATGCTGATGTTAAAGATGAGGTGTAGAAATAGAGCACAAGTTAAATTTTGGCTGTGCACCAGGGCAAGTTCTACTGCAGGGCAATGCGTGCAAGTTCCATGGAAGAAATCTGCAAATGTAGTGGCTGGTCAGGGACTGGGCCTGCACTACTTGGCACTGTAGCTTTAATTTTTATGTGCAAAAAGATTGGTAAAGAAAGCAATTGCAAAATACTATGGTTTTTTGTGCATTTTATTAGTGTAACTGGTTGACGGTTCTTTTCTTTTCCTCTCCCTTCTTTCTTTTCCCCCAAAAGAGCATACTCCTTTCACGTTACTGCAGATGGTCAAATGCAGCCTGTACCTTTCCCTCCTGATGCCCTCATCGGTCCAGGAATCCCTCGCCATGCCCGTCAGATCAACACTCTGAACCACGGGGAAGTCGTGTGTGCAGTTACTATCAGCAACCCCACGAGACACGTGTACACGGGTGGGAAGGGCTGTGTCAAAGTCTGGGATATCAGCCAGCCTGGCAGCAAGAGCCCTGTCTCTCAGCTGGACTGCCTGGTAAGTGAACAGGAACTTATGCACAAGGGTAACTTCTCCTTGGAGACTCAATAAGGAAATAGCTGTCCTTGTCTGGATTTTATTCATATTACAAGGAAATAGCAGGCAGTTCTGTTTCCTGCTTTAGCTGTCCATTTTTTCTTTTTACTAAACAGGTGGTGTTACAATGGAAAAATTCTGGTTTGTTTAGGGATAAATGTTGTCATTAAGGGTCAAATAATATATTAGACAGGACTTCTGAGCAAACAATTCACCAGAGAGAGAGAGAGTGTGTGTGTGTGTGTTTTTCCCCCCCTCTAGTCATGCTCATGGTTTTTCTACTCATGAGTTTAAAAGAAATATAGCCAGGCTTATACAGAACTACACAGAATGTTCCAAGGTGTTTAACTCATGCCAGAAGTGACTTTTTTTAAGGAGATAGCAATTATATAATGAAATAAGATGACAAAATATCAAGGTCACTTTAAGTTTTGCTACACTTTTGTTGCTTTTCTGAACATTATGCATTTTGTTTGTTTGTTTTCACCTCTACCGGTTACCAAACAGAATGGAGTTCAGTAATCTAGTTAGCAGACAATTCTTATGCACTGATCCTCAATAAAAGGTTCTTCTGGCAGTAGATCCAGTGTAGGGATTTAGAAAGAGGCCAATATGTGAAATGTTAACTGAGGAGACTTAATGTCATAAAGTTCAGCAATATCTATTCTGAATGAAATAATATTGGTTTAAGTATTGATCAAAATAAATGTGTTTTTCTAAGCCTTTGCCCTTTCTTTACTGCTGTCCCCATGTTAGCTGTCTAGTAGTAAAAGTATGGCTGAATAGGTATTATGTTTTGCAGCAGGTATTTCTCTGGATGCACTAGTCTTAGCTGCTTTCATTTAAGTTATGAAGCTGTGTGGCTGCCAGTAACTCAGCCAGCATTTCTACCACACAGCTTACTGTTCCTTTGGTGTAATAAGAAAAAGTAAAACACAGTGTTGACTTCTTACAGTATTTTTTTTGTTTTGAGTTACAGATCTTATTCTTCTGTCTTCTAAAGAACTCTTCTGTATTAATTTGGCAGCTCATATGGAGAAATTGACATCCAATACACTTATGGAGTCAAGTCTCTAATGAGTGAAGGCTGACATTTTTTCCACCTTTAAATCGCTATAGTACTGCTCAGTCAGCAATTGTATCACAAATGCGAAACCATTAATATCAATACAATAAGAATCATGCTGAACAGTAAAGGACCAGTATAAATCCAAGTTAAGATGAGTAAGGTTATAAAATTTTCAATATTTTTACTTAAAAATTGTGAATGCAAAATAGTGTTTAAAGGAAAGCCCCAAAACCTCAAAAACATAAGACTTGAACTACTTTTTCATAAATGGTTTCTTAAATGCCAAAATGAGAGTTCATTTTCTTTTTTGGAAATATTCCTATGGTGTAGGTGATATTAGCTGAAGGAGTGCACTTGTACAAATGCAAGCTTACTTTGGCTCTGTCTTATGTAATGAGATGGAAACATTGCCATTCATCAGGTTCAAAACAGAGTAGATTGTGGCAATATAAATATGTAGTTTAATTTCTGCAGCTGCAATCTCTGGTTAGTGATGAGACGTAGGCGTTTGAAACTCTTTAGGGTCTGTTAGTTTCTTTTCTGTACTTTGGTACTGGAAAAATAGTCTCCTATTTAAAATTTGAATGCAGTCAGAATCATATCAGCGGTCATTACTGGCAGGCATATATTAACATAACAGAGGTGATTTGTGTTGTACAGAACAGAGATAACTACATCCGCTCTTGTAAATTGCTGCCTGATGGATGCACCCTCATAGTTGGCGGGGAAGCTAGCACATTATCCATATGGGACCTGGCAGCACCAACTCCTCGCATAAAAGCAGAGCTGACATCTTCAGCCCCTGCCTGCTATGCTCTGGCTATCAGCCCTGACTCCAAGGTGTGCTTTTCCTGCTGTAGTGATGGGAACATAGCAGTGTGGGATCTGCACAATCAGACGTTGGTCAGGTGAGTCATTACTTGTTTACAGAATACTTTAATAAAAGTTACTCTTTGGACAGCTAGATAAATATTTATCTCCCTGTATAATGGTTCATGACAGCAAAGTAAATAGTATTTCTTACCCAAAGAATGCAGTTTGAACCCAGCTTGGGTAGCAGCTAGCTTTACTAGCTTCAGCCTAGTGCATCTTCCAGGACATAAAGGGCTGTTCTGTAATCTGTTGAAATCAGTGTAGGAATTGGTAGGAAACTGACGTTTGTTCTTTTGCCCTGTCTTAAGCTTTATTCAGTAAGAAAGTTTTCAATACTTAATTTAGTGATGATAAATAATAAGCTGCACAAAAGTGACTGAAAATTTAGATTCCTCCAGTTCTTTAGGAGCATAAAGGACTGATGTTTCGTTATTCATGGGAAAGGTATTTGAGGGTTTTGGGGGGAATTTAATCTCTAAAACTTTCATAATGGGTTACAGAGAATGTGATCAATGTCTAGCTTACTTTTGAAATCTCTTTGGTTAAACCTTTGATTAACAAATATCTTAGTAGAAGATTAAAGTGTCTAGCAGAGCAATATTCAGCATTAGTACTATGACAAAGAAAGATAGGGCTATGTGTGAAGTGCCTCATAGCAACTAGTTGTAAAAGATGGAAGATACCTAAAAGATAAATTTTGGTTTATGCTTACCAAAGTTGTGGTGATTTAGAATAGTCTGAGAAAGGAAAGCCTAAATTGGGAAAGGCTGTGATATTTTTAGAAAGCTAGAATATTTTTCTAGAATATATAGACTGGAGAAGTTGCTTTGTCTGCTGTATTTCAGCTGGATTTCCTGTGTATCAATAACTGGCCTAAATTATGCAGTGAGATTCATATTCATGTGCATGCAAATTTGACTTTCTGTTAAACTTTGAGGTTCATGAATAAGATTTTTGGTATATAACATCTTCAATTTGCCGTATTTGTGCTTAGTCTTGGTAAAGGCGAATTCTTTCTACATCTGTGATGGTCTTCAATGAATGGTAAAAGTTACTTTTTACTCTTTCAAGTGTTTGCTGTAAGCGTCCCCACCACTCGCTTGCTGATCTTGCTAATTGATAACATGTGGAATTTTCAGACCAGTGCTACATAACAAAATGTGCCGCATGACCTTTCTGTGGCAGCTCTTGGTGATTCATACCCTTCATTCCCAAGCTAGTTATCTTTTCCCCCTCACCTCTACCTTTGACACTGAGGCACAGGACTTTCCTAAAGCTAATTGCTGATGAAAAATGCAGGAGCCTTGAGTCTTCTGCCAAAGGATTAAGGAAAACTTGAGCTGACCTTTTCATTCTGAAAGCAGGGAATTCCTAATGAGAAGATTTAAAAAAAAAATGCACTGTTTAGTTATTTTGTGATCTCTTGCCATACAGAGTGTAACTTTGCTGACCCAGTAGTGTTTGCTCTTAACTATCTGGATCCTTTCCCCTGCCAACTATTTGTCATCTTGACTTACAGCTAAAGAAAAATCCAGAAGCTGTTTTCTGAAATTTGGAAGAATTTTTTTCCCTCAGCACTTGTTTTATTTTAATCTGAGTTGTTCACTAGTGCTTTCAAGTATAGTTAATGTACTTCAGGGTTCTCACAAGCTGTCTTACTTTTTAAACCTGATAGGAAATGTTTGAGTTTGTCTAGCTAGCTGTGATGCAATTCACTTCTAGCACCTGGAACGTGTTTTTGTAATATAGTTGTATTTCATGCCCAGTCAGAGGGAGGGGCTGATTTTTGCCCATCAGCAGTCACAGAAGAGATGACACAGAGAGAGAGTCCAAAACTAACACCGCAACAGTGTTTACCTTGAGCTTTGGCAGGAAATCATTATTCAATCTGGTTTGTTTTATCAGGCAATTCCAGGGCCACACAGATGGAGCCAGCTGTATTGACATTTCTAATGATGGTACCAAGCTCTGGACAGGAGGTTTGGACAACACTGTCAGATCCTGGGACTTGAGAGAGGGGAGACAGCTACAACAGCATGACTTCACGTCACAGGTAACTGGATTCTCCTACAACTTGAAGGGAAAAGAAAAAATGTTTAAGATGGTAGTTGAGAACTGAGCACAGAACAACTGGGAAATTGTTTCTTCTGTTTGTTTTGGCGGCGCACAACACAATATTTTGGAGCTTTCATATATTTAGCTTCTGGAACAATATGATAGCCTGAGTGACATTGATCTCTTTCCCTAGCTTTTCCTAAGTTAATAGGTAAGAACAGGGGTTATTTAATCACTTGAATTCTGAACAGCAGTCTTGCTATTGAACTATGTGAATTTTATTTGGCCCTTCTCTCTCTCCCTCTCCCAATTCATTTAACTCTTGTAAGGAAAAAAAAGGGTAAACATTATTTAATTTTCACAGATATTTTCCCTTGGTTATTGTCCTACCGGTGAATGGCTAGCTGTGGGAATGGAGAGCAGCAATGTAGAAGTGCTACATGTAAATAAACCAGACAAATATCAACTGCACCTTCACGAGAGTTGTGTATTGTCACTCAAGTTTGCTTACTGTGGTAAGTTGCCCCAAAGGTAAGCCTGGAAGTCAGTGCTCTAATTCCTGCTTTGCTACTTAGTTATTACATAGTCATAACTCATTTGATAGTCAAAACTCATTTAATAAGTGCTTCTTAATTTACAAGTAAATATCTCTCTGCTTTATAAATACAAACACTTATCTACAAATGACCATCTGTTTATTTTAAGGCTGCTGTGAGGGTTGAGTTATATGTAAAAAGCTATTTCCACTTAGAGAGTATGGGGATTTTTTAGTATGTAACAGACTGCTAAAGCATCAGGTACCAACACTGACTGTAAGCAAGAATACTGTGTTGATTAGTGGCAAGTGCTTTGTATACTGGTAATTAGCTAACTAGCAGATCTCATAGATGTGAGTTGAAAACCCCAAATCTGTCAGATGTCTGTTTCATATGTTTTCATAGTCCCTCTGTTTTATATTCTAGGTAAATGGTTTGTGAGTACTGGGAAGGATAATCTTCTTAATGCGTGGAGAACTCCTTATGGAGCCAGTATCTTCCAGGTAAGGATGATGATGATTTTTTAGGAAAAATCTAGATCGAGAGTCCAAAACATGATCTCATCCCTTCATCTGTGTGGTTACCTAAAATGGGATGCTGAGATGAGGTTAACAACCTTTTTTTTTTTTTTTTTTTTTATGATGTAATATATTTCTATTTTTCTTCTAGTCCAAAGAATCTTCATCAGTGCTTAGCTGTGACATCTCTGTGGATGATAAATACATAGTCACTGGCTCTGGAGACAAAAAGGCTACAGTCTATGAAGTTATCTACTGAAAAATTTGATGGGGATGTAACTTTTAAAAGTTGAACTGGGCCAAAATTGTTCTTAATTGTAGAAGTAGAAAGGTTTTGCTTTTTAAAAAGGAGCGAAAATATTGGGGATCCAGACCTTGCCGTGAAACTACTCCGATTATTCAAAATAGAAGGCAACATCCAGCAACTAAATCTGGGCTACGTGGACCAAACAGAACACAGAAGCAAGATGGACAGATGTAGCCTAGGTTTTTGACATAGTTTTTAAAAACTGAGTCTGCTGAAGAATGTTGGAGCCTTTTATTTTTCTTTTTCTTTGTGACCTCATGCAAATCGTTCTCATTGCTTGAATATGTGGGATTACCTTTCTGTTCCTTGCAGTTCAACTTGCATTCTGTCCTGTGTAGAGCAGTGGTGTCTCAGATGAACTTGTTTCCTGGTTTTGCATCTTGTGATATGTTTTTGTATTTTTGTTGAAGGTCAAACATTTGTATAAATTGTAAATATATTTAGTTTATTACAGTAAAGGCTTTAGTACCAACAACCAGTCTTTTTCCCCCCCTGCTTATTAAGTGATCTATTTAAAAACCTTTTGGGGATATAAGTACCTTTTTATAAGCAAAAGCAAACACTATGTATAGTTTGAAAATGGTGTCTTATTCTTTATAGCTCTTCCTAGATTCCCTTATTGTACTTCAAAGTAGTCAATGGATATATTAGGGTATCAAATCCAGTAGATACTGTCTTGTGCTACAGAAAACTTAAAAGGCAATTTTGTACTAATTTTAGTGTAAATATGAAAATTGAACATTTCATAAAGTTGTGCAGTTTATAAGTTTACTCTGTCCAGTATATATTTTCATTGGTAGATACAGTAATATATGTGCCTAATCATAATTCATTTGCTCATCTCTCAAGAAGAAGAGGTGATTATGCGCACACGCACACACACACTCTCTCTCTCACACACACACACACACACACACACACACACACACACACCCACACCCACCATTGAACAGAATTCATGCAGGACTACATTTCAACTAAGTACATCAGAGGCTGTATTCATTAACAGAAGATTCCTATGATTAAACAAAGCTAAATAAGTTGTGTCCTTCATGTTTTAGAGAGGCTAATCAGTAGTTGAAGACCATTTCCTTTCTCATGCCTTGTTTACACGTAGTTACTCAAGTAAATTTAACTAAATCACTAGCAGTGTGAGTTTTACAGAGGATCATTTAAACAATGTTAAGTACTTGTGTGACTGCTTTCATTCATAATTCATTCAAAGTGAATTAACCTAAACTACATTAAACTTGCTTCTTAATTTCTTGTGAGAATATTGACAAAGGAGTTTTTTTGCTTTTTAACTAATCCACTGTACAAATTAATTAGATTTAGTTTTACTGAGTGTCCCCATGCAGACAGGCCTATAGGCTCTATGAATTCATACTTAGCAGTGTTGAGTCCCTTCCTCTATGGCATCAGTGTGGGCCATCTCTGAAGAGCTAAACTGAGCAGCCAGTTAGCAAAACTAGAAGTCTGCAAATCAAGTTTTCTTGATGTATTCAAGAGGAGTGGATGGGAGCGAATATGTGCATTTATTCTAGCTATGTTTTTTCAAATTAATGGGTTCTACCACAGTGTTCTAGACAAACCTAGCTATTGTGCTAGTGGGGGCCATACATTTCCTAGATTATGTACCTGAACTAGCATTTTTGTTGCTAATGGAGAGTACAGCTGCATGGAAGGAAATCTTTGAACAAACAGTTCAAATTACACAAACTGGCAGACAGGTTAAGACTTATCTGTGAAGAACTGCTTTCTCATTTCCCGTAGTGTTTGACAGCGAGCCACAGCCTTGGTCTTTCAAAGACATGTAACCAGAAAGAAGCCAATGTGACCTATAGATTCACTGACTGGCTACAGAATTTCCCAGTTGGCAAATTCTCTCTCTTTTTCAGTCTGAAGAGATGTTTTGTTTTGGTTTGTTTTTTTTCAATTTACATGACTATTCTGCTGAAACCATTTTATAGCACTCTAGAATTGTAATAGCCTATATATATATATAACTTTGCATTTCGAATGTAGAATGTTAACCATTCTGGATGATCTAGTTTCATAGACTTCTACAATTATTGTCTATCCATATGTACCTATACCTTTGTTGCTGCATCCTGAATGTGCATCTGTATGAAAATGACATACCAGCATGGGTGGTGGGCATGTTTCTTCCTCAAATAGTGAGGCAAAAAGCAGAAGCATCTGGCTTTTCAGAAGAAATGATCATATTTGCTACACTGAAATATTGTAAAATGTTATGCCATTTTGAAAGGAAAATTTTAAAAATGTATACACTAGATTACTTAATTTTTAGGCTGTCCCTGTTTTCGTATTGAAGAGTATTCCAAACATCTGACCATACTGCCAATGATCACTGACTTTGCTTAGCAGCATTGGCAAAGCCCAAAAGAAGCATTTGCTGTAGTTTGGAACATCTGGATTTGTTCCAAACTACACACACCTTAGCTTTTACTTTGTAGGTGTTCTTTTGCCTTTCTTAAAAATCTGATGCTGAAGGAATCAAGAAGCAAATATTTTCACATACTTATATAACTTTTGAAAAAGTACGTGTGTATATAATAGTTCCACAGTAAACTGCACCATAGTGGTTGTTAATAACTAAGACCAAATTCTTAGTAATCAAGGGGGTTCGATATGATTGTGTCAAGAAAAATCATGAAATATCTTTGTCTGTCTTTCCCTCTTGTATCCATCCTATTTTATAGGATGGAAAACTCAATAGCTTTTAGATTGTGCAGCGAGTCTAAGCAGCTATGGAACTGGACGTTCTTTATGCCTTTGAATAAATTTAATCAGACTTGTACAATATCTTTTTCTTAGTTGTAATCAAGAAATTACTCTCCTGACCTCCCCCACACCCAGTCATCTACTTTAGCCTTGGTTCTGAAAACTTAGTGACTCATCATGTAACAGTCCTCTCCATTTCTGGTTTCACATGTTCTGCTTTTTATGATTTGTGAATTTTTACTTGTCAAGCTATAACTTACTCCACCAGCAGTTGCATTTGTTTAATGAAGAGATGGTGTGCTTCATTTGGTGAAATCTTGGCATGACTGTCTATACATCTTTTCTAGAAGATTTAAAACTTGAAGGTCTTGAACTTTTTGTAAGTTCTTACTAGCCCTCTGTAAAGTAGTGGGAGGAAATAATTGCATGGTGAATGAAGAAACAGCCCAAACCAGACTGGCAATATCAGAAAAGGCACAGGAAGAAGTACATGGATTAAAAGGGTGAAGCAGTAACTACAGGATAGCTAATAATTATTTTCTGACAGTTTAATTGTAATCCTAAAAGATTCCTTTGGTTGGCCCATTTCTGGGGCAGTCTGTCTTTGTTTGCTGGGTGGCCTTCTGTGTTCAGAATTGTTTGAATGTCACTCTGCCAAACTCTAATGCCAGACAGAAGCAGGGAGTCCTTACAAATGACACATTGGATGTCAGTGCAAACAATAATTGATGAAGAGATTTGTGATAGTATCAAGTCAACTGAACAAAATCCTTTGCCAGTTCTAATATATATATTTTGTGTATGTGTAGTAGGTACAACCTTTTATAAATCAATTGTGCATAAAATGATATTATTCCCCACAATGCATTTGTTGGAGTGTCACAGTGCATCTTTTTGATTATAATTCAAAGCAAAGATATTTCCCCACATCAGCCCACAAACCTCTAGTCCTTAACAGAAAAACATTTTCATCTGCATTAATTCTTTTAAACCCTTTTCGCATTTGAAGAGCTATCCTTTTTAAAGGGAAGGAGGAGCACCAAAAGGAATATGAAGTTCATGGTCTGTTAAAATAATTGTTTTTCATAGTGTAAACATGAGAGTGGAACCTACCAGTTAGTCACATGCATACTTTCATGTATAAAATATTGACCATAATTTTTCTGTCAGGTTTGCATTAGCGATGCAGGTAGAGTTCTCAAAAGCATCTAAGTTATTTAGGTAACTTAAACCCAGACTGACAATCTGATTTTTTGGGGGGAGGGTGGGGTGGGATGGGGAGTCTCTCCTAGAAAGACTGCCCTGATGGTGCTGTTTAGTTGAAGTAATGTTTCATATTTTCTGTATATTGATGCAATTTTGAGTGGAAGGGGAAATACAGCCCTTCTAGTGATTAGGAGAGACAGGTTTGAATGCAGGGTAAGAAGAGAACTGAATTCAGCACTCACGCTCCTGATATAAGTGACTGACCTATTATGCCATTTCACCAGAGAGAAATGCCTTGAACCATGCTGTCCCTTTGAAGGATATAGAGCTTTTTTTTGCACCACAGGCACACCATGAAATGTGAAAATGCAGGTCTATACAAGGCTTCTTGAGTCATGGTGACCTACTAGGCATGGGTCCTTTTTTACAGAATCAGAGAGCTGAAGCAGCTCTGTGGAGCATCTGATGAACACCAGAATGGAAGGAAGAGTGGATGGCAGAGGATACCGAGCTGGGGGAGGAGGGATAGTTGTGACATCCCTTTTTACTGTTAGTGCAACCTGTAATCTAGAAAACTCACCTGGAATGAGGTTCCAGTATGCAATTTCACCCATTTCTATTACTCTATCCCATAAGGTTGTCCAAATGTTTCTGTATGGTAACCAAGGACACCTGAGCTGTGAATTAGAATTGGACATGGGTATCTCCTTAGTATTCAAAAGGAGTAATCCGTAATCCCAAAAGGAGAGTGATCAATACAGCCAGTTCTCAACATTTCCCATTATCTTTTTTTTTTTTTTTTTTTTTTTTTTTGTCATTTGAGCTCAGCTTTCCAGCAATTGATAATCCCATTTTGAGCAACATGCTCCCAGATGTCCCAGTGAAGCTTAAGTGCTTAGTGCAATGAGGTAGATTTTGCTAAGGAAACCACACATGCAGGGTACTTTAAAATCTGCCTTGTGGATCTAGTTTACTGACCTTTCTGAGAAGTTTACTCAGAATTTCTGTTGAACTATGTGGGTGAACTCATTTAAATAATACATATATTCTCTGAAACATAGCAGAATCACTGCTATGAACTTACTTTAATTAAATATGTGGGGGGGTTACTTTTTTGTTGATTAAGTTCAGCATTTTTTCTTCATATATAACTTAAAGCTATAAATTGAATACAACAGTAAAACACAAAAGGAAGTAAGTTGTTATTTTATATATGAGCAAGGAATACTTTGTTTTCAGAGGGCAGAATGTTCTTAAAGATGCTATATCTTGAAACAAAAGAATCTATTGCTTCTGCAATATATTAATTCTTGAGAGAGCTGCATTTGTGTTTCCTTGGAGCTAAAGTGCTATTCTCAGGAAAGTGAATAGCAAAAATTGATGTTGTGGGGATCCATGTTAGTTATTCTTGGGACTTCCTTTTCAAATCTGAGCACTTCTCCCTCCACCCCCCCAATATTCTCTATTGCCGGTACACCCAGTCCCCTCCTAGAAGCTAAAAATCAGTCTGTGCCCTTTCTGGCTCATGCATCAGTAAAGATTTTGTTGCTGACAAGTCTGTTGGTGATATGTGGGTTACAGGAAAATCTGGTTGTGTCTTTCAGTGGATAGCTTCATAGATCATATCAACCAGTCTATGCTGTAATAATTTTCCTTATTGAAGCAAGCACCCAAGGATAAGATAGCATCATTGTTCCATACTCCTATTATTTGTGGAATGGCTGGTCAGCGTAGCTGACTCACCATAGAAAAGCTCTGTGGTGGCTCCTGAGGTAAAATGTCAATTTGAGATTGTTCCTCTCTTAACATTTCACATACAGTTTTGCCCACAGTAAGGTTATGTTGACTCATAAAAGAGACAGTGCAAAGAGCACTAGACAGTTGCTATTGCACAGAGCTTGGCAAGTATTGCTTTTGTTATGATTGCAGTACAAAGGTATGATATCTCTCGAACCTCTTTTCTATCTCTGGTTTCTGCCAACAATGAGTAAGAAACAAAGATAACTCATAGTCTGGAGATTAAGTAATCAAACATACTGTTATCCTTATTCCTTTCATATACTCTGTCTTTACTACAGAGAGTGGAGATGATAGCTTGTAACTGAAAATGATAAACACTGGTGTTCCTTCAAGGACTGATTTTAATGGCAATTTAGAAAAGTTAACAAGCAGACTGAAAAGGTCATAAATGGATGTTAACCCATAGCATTGGAAAACTAAGAAATCACTTGTTACTTCCCTGGTAGTGAGTCTAATTTGTTTAAAATAAAATCCATCTGTTCATTTCACACTCTTCATTCCACTTCCTTGCAGCAATCCACAGTGGATTACTCCATTACTTTAAAAATTGGCTGCAATTATGATAAGCTAATAACTCTTATTTTGTGGTTTGCTGTAGCAGGATATTTTGGAGAACAACCAAACTTCCCTTTATTCTTAAGAATAATCCAGCTATTGTTATTTTTTTGCAGTTGGACCTGAGTATTTTCTTAATTATGTTTCATGTAAACATATCATCTGATTGCTTTACAAATTCAAAATACTTTTGAGGGTTGATGAATCAGACAAACACTGCTGCTAAATACATTAATAACCTGAATGTGAGTTTGGTATTTGCCTAGCATGCTATGTGTGCTACAGAGCTTTCAGCTCAATAATCCAACTTTCATGGCCAAATTAAATTTACTTTCAGCAACAGGTTTGCTGTTCATACAGTGACTAGTTCACTACTGTGCTCCCCTATGTCTCTCCCTGAATATGTATTGGTCCTCTAGGGATGTTTTAAGGCATTGTACATACGTACTGTTTCTGCCTTTCCCTGTCTTTCTGATTGTTAATTATGTGAGATGTGTATTTCTGACAGCAGTTGAGTGAATATTTGCTGTTCTAGGATATAAAGTTTTTGGATGTGTACTTTGAGAAGTTTACAGACTTGTATCAAGAAATCATTAATTTTTATTCGTTAAATTTGAGATTCTCACATCCTCTTGTCTTTTGCATTTTATCAGTCAATCTGTTTATGGAAAGACTTTTTCTGGGTTTTGCACAGTTCTGATTGATTAACTTTTTTGATTCGTTTATCTAGACACTCTTCTTTGCTGAGTACAAGTCATTGACCTGGTACTCTACTTATAATTTTCCCTACTTCTGCAGTAGTTGTACGGAGCTGCAACTTATTAAAAAATACAAATATGAAATGGGGATATTAATGGCAAGTGACTTAAATTTGAGGTTTCAAAATGCATGTTAGAATATTTCAACACTTTGTTCACTGTAATTTTACATTTTTTTATTACTTAAATAATTAAAAAAAATCCGTAGGGTTGAATTATAGTAAAATTTTATACATCTCAGTACTCTGCACAAACTAATTTTCTTTCCCAGTGGACAGCATTAATTTAGATGGATTTTTTTTCACTCTACCTAATTTATTCTTATTGGAGGGAGGAGGGGGGAGAAATATTAACCTTGCAAATTCTGTTAATTATCATAATTTCATGAATATTGCTGGTTGTTTTAATAATCTCCCTGCCTTCACAAACTCATTCTTTTATATTTTGGAGGAAAAAAAATCCAGATATTGAGGGCATCGTAATAAAATGTGTTTACAGTATTTATCCCCTGGGCCTGCTGTAATAGAAATGTGAAATACAGTGTTTGATTTAACTATTTCAATAGTTGCCAGTGGTGTGTGTCTTTGAATCATTTTCTTAAAATCATTTTTTTTTTATCTTAGTTGAGGGGTAGCAGCTTTAAATCAGTTTCATTTCTATTAAAGTAGATATTGTGATACATTCTTATATCTTTGCTAGTTTTATTAACTCCCTAAATCTTTTTAAACCTACAGGTTAGATGATCTGGTTGAATGGATGGTTTTTAACCAATTGTAGACTGCTTGGTTTCGCTTTTTAGGTTTCAAGCAGTGCTAGGGTAGAGAGACCTTGTCAGCAATATTTGACTTTTTCATGCTCTAATTTTGTGCTGTGTGTTCAGTGGCATTTTTTACCACCCCAGGTGCATGCATTTTAGAGGGATTTTTTTTAATGTTTCTATTGTTTGCCCTATGTGGCGCATTTGAATTTAGCTAACAGTCAATCCCTTTCTGAAGGCATGTGCTTTGTACCTTGACAGTTATGAAAACAATCAAAAAAAATTACTGTGTGCTTAACAATGAGATTGTTTATTTCTCTGAGTGTGAATAACATTTAGCAAGACTTGTCTATTTAAAAGACAGTTAAACCAGTAATCTTACGTGATCCATTTTTAACTGTGGTTTCTAGAAAAAGTGCTACAAAGTGATATGTGGTGATAACAAATTCAGAAGGAAAAGAATATGAAATTCAGATAGCAGCTTGAATGATTTGCTGTTAGCATGGGGCCCAATAACACTACAAAGCTATAAACTCTGTCTTTCTAGATTGCCCAGTTAGGTGGCAGAGATGCAATTTGTCTTTTCTGAAGCTGCCTGCTGCTTGCTGGCTCCATCTCCTGTCACAGCCTATTAGCTCCCCAAGAAAATTGGTGGGAAATTGCCTGCAGATTGTAGGAAATTGCATCTTCAGGCCCTGGAAAAAAAGTAGGATAGCACAACACTGACCCTCCCAGAGCAGCTATTAATACAGCAAAAGCTGACCTTTGGCTTGGAGTAAAATGACTTTGCTATTTGCTGAATAAAGACTGTATTATGTGTGGTAGAAGGAGGGTACAAATTATTATCCTAGCTATGCTTGCAGTCAGCCTGCTCCAGGAAGCTTAAATATTAGTGACAGGTTTTGCTGCCCCCCACCCTTCCTCTTGGAAGTTGGTAGAAGAGATGTTACAGGTTTATTAAGAAATTTCATTGTAAAGATGTGCAAAACCCACCATGAATTTAATGATGTTGGTACCTATGCAATTCAAAAGTTAAATGACAAAACCGAAAGAGAATTTATGAGGCTAATCTCAGAGAGACTTCTAATGCCCTCTGCTTGGCCTGGCCTTAGTCAGAATAGGAGCAACTTTGTGGCTAGGTTTTTTTATGCCATTGGTTTATATCCCTAATAGCCATTTGACTTCTGTGGCAGGATAATGAGGTGGAGTTGATTTATACTGTAACTGCTGAGTGTGGAAGTCATAGGACAAGTGCTAGTTCTGATTGCTGTTAGCATGAAATTCTGTTTGGCTAAGAAACTCACTGCTCTCTGGTTTAAACAAATTTCCATGTGTTCCCTTATAGTGTGACACGTAATGAGCTTCCATCCTCTATCATCTCTGCTAGCTTTCTAATATTATACTTTAGTTCTCCGTTTTATAGGGCTTTTCAGTAAAGGAGTCGACTTCTCTGTGACCCCTGGGGGGAGGCAGCATGCAGAATCAGTTTGCAACACAAGTATAAATACCAACTTTTTCTTTGAGCTGGCTGTTGCACTTAGGCGATTCGAAGCCTGCTGAGGGAGCTGCGTGTGTGAACCAGACGTACTGATCGGAGCAGCGAACGGGCCGGAGGGCGGCAGCAGGAGAAAGCCATTTTGCAATCAAGAGCTTTGCTGTTTCCAAACTCAGCTGCAATGGGTTGGTAGCTGGTGGCTGCCCAGGGATCGAGTGAAATCAATACATTCGTTTTCTGTTGCATTAGTGTCTGCTGATGTAAATGGGCTGAAACGGGTTGCAAATAGTCACACAACTGATTTGGGAAAGGCAGCAATGGAGGCAATGGAGCTGGGGCAGAGGAGCTGAGGACAGTGCAACACAGGTGCAGCTCGTGGTGCAAAGCACAGCTGGGAGGGATGGAGGGACCGGCACATTACAGGGCTCACTCGGCTCCTGCTTTCTGTTCTTATCATTGTGCATGCATGCATGTGTTGACTGGAGATGCTAGTTTTCTAAAGCATTACCTTTCTGAATTAAGTCAAACACCTTTTATAGAAGTTATGCAGATAGCATTTGGTGTTGTGTCTTTTAATGCAAAAATACAGGAACAAAAAAGCTATGTTGTTTGAACCTTTATCCTAAACTTACAAAGCTGTTCCTCTTCCAAGGTATTACATACCAGTTGTATTCCCAAAATACACCTTGCCATTTAGGAACAAATGTGAGGGGTTTTTTTGGTTTTTTTTTGTTTTTTTTTTTTAATATAGTGCAGTACCTATATTGGAAAGAGCAAAGAAGATTCAGATGAAGCTCTGCAAATCTGCCCTGGCTAATCACTGAAGTTGCTTTTGCTTGTAATAAACAAACAAAATTGCATGATATAGTGTCCAGAAAGAAATCCATTTCTCCTGCCTGGTGGGTTTATGAACGCTGTTACCTACCTGCTTACCCTGGCTTTAACGAGGCTGAGCCCATTTTTCTACAGAGGATGAGGAGGTAAGAAATCATTCTTGTGTGAAAAGCAGCAGCTTCTTGTCACAAATTCAGCGTTCCAAGCTTTTGTTCTGTTATGGAAAGAGAAAAATTCAGACCAGGCTGTGAGGGATTTGGAGCACTCTGAATGCTGCTCTGGGTAGCTGGATGGTTTAAGAGAGGGTTGGTGGGGAAAAAAAAGCTCAGACAAACCAGTCCTTGGCAAGCACTTAATGACTGGAATAGATGTGCAGGCCCTAAGTGGCATCTCTCATCCCCTAACAGCTTATGCAGCTCTAGAGAAAGGCCTGATGCTCAGCTGGGCTTACTTTGTTCTTCTGTGATTAGTTCATAGAGAGTTCATCGTAAATCTAAGCTCTGGTCAGTCTGTGTTTGGTCAGGCCGATTTTTTTTCCGTATTGCTTAAATACAGCCAATGATGAAATTGGAGAAACAAAAACCGACTTCTTTAATCAGCCTGATTCAATTTTTTTAAATGGTGCCATCTTCTGCAACACTTCTCACTTACCATAATAGGAAAATGCAGCTTTTTTTTTTGCCAAACCTTGTTCAAGTTTCCAGTATTCCAAATGTCATAAAATGGTTCTAATTTATTTGCAGCATCCTGTTGAACACCAACATTTTGCTGGTGTCATTTTCCTAGTCCAGCAAATTTTTTTTTTTAACTGTGGGTAGCTCATTGTACCCAGGATCATGTTCACTGTCATTCATTGAAACAATCCAGGTTTCTTTCCACGCTCCCCATTAACAGGGTCCACTGGGTCTTTAATTTTGTGACATCATTAATGTGAGCATTTCTTGGCCTGCTAAAGCACTCTTTCTTGGTTGCTGTCCATTTCTGATATCCCAGTTGGGAACACACCAACATAGTCCCTGCTGTTTGCTCTTCAAAACCCTCCGTTACGGAACAAAAATCCAGTAGAGTTTGATAGAGAATGAAGGCTGTTTTTCATTCCATGAAACATCCCAAAGCTGTTCTTTCGACTCTCATAAAGAAACAGCTTTTTGCTTATAAAGCAGCTGCAGGCAGAGCCCTCTGCCCGCAGTGGGGGGGGGGGGGCAGCGGCATTGGGCAGGGCCCCTGCGGGGTCCCCGAAATCAGGGGAGACCCTGCTGCCTGCCTTGCGCCCTGCGGCGGGGCTGGGGACCGGGGGGTGCCCTCCCTGAGCTGCCTCTCTCCGGCAGGGCGAAGGTCTGCTGCGCTGGGGCTGCTTGCTCGAGAAGCTGGTGGCCAGACCGGGAAGGGGCCTTCTTGCGTGACCGGCAGGGATGATGTTCCCGTTCACAGAGGAAATGGAGGGGCATCAGAGACGGCACGCTCGAGCTGCAGTGAGGACGCAACAGCGGAAAGGTAAGCCCAGCCTTCCTTCTCGACTGGAGAGGACCGGGTGGAACATTACATTTGTGTTATCTAACCAAAAACAGCGAAGCCAGGAAGCAATGCTGTTGGCCGTCCTGAATTTTTCTCGGTACCCTCAGGGAAAAAAGGCAGTGGAAGAGCAAATGTCCAAGCAAATGTTTATCTGACTGTTTGCTAAGTTCTTGAGAAATTGTCTTATCCAACCAGGCGATGGCTAACCATGGTGGTTAAAGTGCAATGTGCTTTTGGCAGAGACCTATAAAATCAAGTTGTGAGCCAGTCTGTTCTACTGAAAATAGCTTATACGAAGGCTATATGGTTACATGGGCTGTATGGTTAGAGGTCCTGCTCCCTGTTCTCAGGAAGGCAGTTTATAAGGAGTTCTGCCTTCAGGTTCAGGAAAGGAAAAGTTGAAAATTATGGGGAAAAAAATCTAGAAAAAGTTGAAAATTCCTAGGTCAGATATGTTGATGATTAACTCTTGATCAGTCATGCTGGAGACTTTGGAACCTGGATGAAGTTATAGGGCAGGAAATGCATGAGGAGTCTGGCTAGAGGAAGCCTCTGTCTTTTACAGCACGAGAAGCTATAATGTCAGAAACTGGAAGGTCTTAAACCCTCAGGTCTGCTTTGTTCAGTGAGGGAAAATTGCAGACTTTTGGATCTCTTGCTGCTCTGATCAGAGTTGAATAAGGATGTTAGGTTCTGGCATTAATAGCTTATGTTTGGAACTAATATAGGCCAGTGTCACAAGCTGCTGAATGTTTTATGGCATTTTTGTTCAAAAAAGCAGAGGCAGTCCTACTGAAATTCTTTGCTCCCTGTATGTTGCAGACTTACAAATAATACCGAAAATTGGAAGTATTGCTCACTGGAAAAGAAAAAGTTTGCTTTTCTAGGGCTGGCACTATAGAAATTCTTAAAAGTGGGTTTTATAGTTGTGTGGGTTTTATTAATCTCATATACAGTGAGAGAATCGTCTTCTGTCAGGAGCAGAGCAGTGTTCTGCTGCTTGCTTTGAAATGTTCCACAATATGTGCTGTAGCAAGTGTCTTCCCCACTACAGCACTACTTTAAAGTCTGAGGCTTATCATAGCAATTTCTCATGCTTTCATCCAAAGCCTGAAAATATGCCTCAAGCAAGACATTCAATCAAAAGTAAAACACTGCCAGTTATTTGACTGTCTCTCCAGCTGCTTGGGAGGTAGCTTGCTGCTATGCCAGTGTGAAGAAACTCATGTTACAAAAGCAAAATGAAAGAAAACAGAAATTAAACAATAAGAACAGCTTCAGCTCTGAGCAATTGTCTGAGTATCCCATAGCAATCAAGTTTCTCCTTCTAGAAAAGGAGCTTTAATTTGATCTTACTTTCACTGATTTATTTGCTGTTGCAGTTTTCAGCTTTTTAAAGGAAGAGTTTTCATTTTAAATGTATGCTCTGTCTCTAGTCAGATGTGGGAAGGATTTGAAAGGCCTGCTTAACATCTGTAGCTCTTCTACTGTTTTTTTTTCTTGATTTTTGTTTGTTTTGGGATAGCACACAAGCACAATACCCATCCCTCTCTTATCCAGTCCTAAGAAAGCACACTCAGTGTGATGAGTGGGTTGGGATGCTAGACTATTCAGTATGAATAAATAAGTCAGAACTGACCTCTTCAAATGAAACCAGTTAGAGATGGTATTAAATCCCAACCTGCTGGGCTTTTGGAGCTCAGGAAGCTGCAGTGGTTGGTATCTTGTTGTACTGGAAGAAGGAGCAGTTTTGTTATTTTTGATAGCTGTGCTATCAATATCACATTGTGCAATCAATATGTGCTTGATTTTCTGCTGGGGGTGGAGGGAAGTCATCTTATAACTACCAATTCAGGCATCCACTGGGAAATCTATTGGAAAAAATAATGAACTGTAAGAAAGCCTTTCTTTTAGGGTACCAGATCTATCTACTCTAGCAAAGGCACACATGCACATCGACCATAGTTCTCCTTAGTTTTATGTGTACGGCAGCCTTTGGTAAAATCTTCTTAGTCTTTGGCATCTTCTCTGGCATTTGCCCTGTAACGCTGCCCCATCCCTTCAGTATGGAACTTTAACTTCATATCCTCTTGTTCTCACTTCCTAGCCTCTATTTGTGACCACTTCAGTAAAGCAAGGAGGAAACATAACTCCTTACGCTGAACTTTATCATAAAAGCTACTGGCATCCTGTTTTCTCCTTTTTCCACAAAACCAGTTCTTAACAAAATTACTGATTTAGTTTGGAAAGTGGCAGACTTCAGTGACCTGCAGCCTGGCTGTCATAGAATAAAATTTAGATTGGAAGGGACCTTTTGATGTCATCTGGTGTAACATCTGCTCAAACAGGGCCAAGTTCAAAGTTAGGCTGAGTTGCTTAGGGCCTGTCCAGCTAAGTTTTGAATAACTCTAAGAATGGCAATTCCATAGCTTTTTCTGGACAACCAGTTTCAGTGCCTAACCATTCTCATTATGATTTATTTATTTATTATATCCAGTCAGGATAAGGATTGTTGCCCCTTGTCCTTTGGCTGTGCAGTCCTGATAACTGTGCACAGTCCTAATGGACAGTAACAGTTTGAGAGGAGTCAATGGTTTGCAGGGTGACCTTCCTCCCTAGGGCTCTCTTCTCTTTGAGAAGAGAAACTGTCCTCTTCCTCCTCTTCATTCTTCCACTCATAATTCTTGTTCGGTTTTTACTATGTGTTTCTTATCTAGTGGGGTGGGGCAAGTGGTAATTTGCCTTCGCTAATGATGGCAAGGTATATCACCTGCCATCATGAGTGGTAGGAGAAAAATGGGATGAGGAGGAAGGGGGGAAACTAGATGGGAAAGGAAAAACATCAATGAAGGTGATAACCAGCTGGGGTGAGAGGAGCTGGAAAAGACAACCTTACGCAGGGAAAAAGTAAATGGTAATTTTAACTCCTCCATGGGTATGACTCAGTGTTGAGTGGGCTGTAAAATCCTGTCGTGTTTTTCCCCATACATTATATGAAGAAGGAATTTATACCTTAAAAATATCACTGTGGTTTCCATCTTTGAAAACTGTTACAGCTCTGCTGTATAAATCACTCCCTCCCATGCAGTAGCTGTGATGGCTTCTCACTCTGCAAGCATAGCACATGCATACAGCACTGACTATGTGAAGAAGAACCTATTCTTAGGTGAACTGCAAAAGCACTAGAGAGCTGTTACATGCTCTTACTGTGTCCGAGGTGTCCTAACTGCTCTTTGATTAACCTGACCAGTTAAATGAATGTGGTATATGCTGGAATGAGCCTGGCTAATGACAGCGATGCAAAACATGGATCTGAAAGGAGAGCCGTCCTTGCATGACCATCTTCTACTGGGCAGACTTAGTAGGGAAGAACTGGGAGGGCTCTAGCTCTATCACTGGCATCGTCTGATGCATGTGTATGTCTTGACCTGGCATGATGGGCCAAGAAGATCCTAAGAGACCTTCTCTCCTTCCACTCCAGATTCAGCCACTTGCAGCTCCAGTTATTTTAAAAGCTTTGCTTTATTACTATCCAAGTAGACACTGTGTATTCCACCATGGTATTGAGTTGCACAAATTACATTTATTAGGTATCAACTGTGAGGCAAAGTTCCTGTGAGGCAGAAACCCTGTTTTTCCAGTGTAATGGCCACAGAAAACCATGTGTGTATATTGCCAGTAAGATAAAACATGGCCTAGCAGATGAAATGCAGCACATAATGTGGCTTGTAGACGCAGCTGAACAAATTGTTCCAGAAGCTTCAAGGGTCACTGCAGTGTAAACACAAAACAGGGGTGACCTGTGCTGCGTTCTCAAGACATAATAAATACATTCTTCATGCTGCTGCTTACCCTCTGCTGAGTCAGGTATTTTAAAACACTGTGGGATTCCTTTCCTGGGCAAAAATTTGAGCCTTAACTTCCTATATTTAAAACAGGATTTCTTTTTGTTACCCTTGAAAAGTTGCATTTAAGTGTGTTTGGAGCTTCAAAGTCTATGTAGTACAGTGTAAGTGTCTGTTTCCAAAATTCTTGCTTTTGGCAGCTGGCAAATCCAGCTGCTCGTTCCAGGAAGAAAAATTAAATGATTTTTAGACAGTTGGGCCTGATCTGGAATGGTTGTAAGTCATACATAATTTTGTTGAGTTTAGTGAAGAGCAGGTACCTTATGCTGAAAGAAGACCTAAGCTACTTCTGTAGCTGTGGAACATTGTTTTTCCCCCTCAGCACTTCTGATGCGTTTCCTGTGTATTTTTATTTGTTGGTTTCTGTGTGTTTTTGCTTTTAGTTCTAATTAAAAAACTGTAGGTTTTCTGTTCCTCCTTTCAGCTAAGTAGGGCTGAAAGAAAGAACGTGTTTATGCCTTGAGGAAAGGGGAGAAGGTGTGAGGAATTCAAATAAGTTGCTATGGACTTTACTTCAGATGCTATGCTTATTCTGCTTTCCTAGGAGCTCATGAATAACACTGCTCATACAGGCAGGTACTTGTCTTGCTTTTTTTTTCTTCTTGGTGTAGAGCACTCATTTTTAGACACTAACTGGTCTGATATATTGACTTGGCTGTCTGTAGAGGCTACTTTCTGAACATGTGTTGTGGCATCACAAAAAGAAAGATTAATAGCAATGGCTATCTTAAGCAGAAGAAAATACAAAATGAGGCTTTCTTTGACTGTCATTTATCATTATGATTACCATTTGACTTCCCAGGTCTGGAGCAGGTACCCATAGGTTTTCAAAAGAGCCATGGAGACTATCACAGGTTACTGCTGTGCCAAATATGATGTTGCTAGACATATACGTGGGACTGAAGGAAGAAAAATACCCAGCAATCTGCTGTAACTTAATCCAGATGGTCAAGTTTATGTTTTCTTTAAAATGCAAACTGTCTCCAGTGAATTCATTAGAACCATATTGTAGCTTTCTTTTCTAGTATAATTTTAGCAGCCAGATTAAAAAGCCTGGGACTGCCAAACTAATCTTGAGTGCCTGATCATTTTCTCTGAGGGGTTTAAACTGTTCAACAGTTCTTTTTTTTATCTATTTATTTATTTATTAAACCAGTGTACAGCCCTGTGAAATTTTGGCTTATACTGTGCAGAGATAGCTAATGTGCTACTTTTGTCTGGGAATGATCTAGACGTTTGAATAACATGAAATTGTGGTTGTAATGTGTTCGGCTAGGGCACCTGCCCCCTACATATCATGGATGGCTCACTTACTGAATTAGAAACGTTGGTCTGAGGATGTGCTAGAAGTCTGTCTTCCCATGTTTCCAGACTGCTTTGTCCTGCATACCTTTCGGTACTGTGAATTTTGTAGGGTTTTTTTTTTTTCATTCCTTTGTTTTAAGGATTTGCCAAGAATACCTAAAACTTGGGATAGGTGGTCTTATGTAGTTATTTAACTAAAATAGATTAATGCTGAAGCAATTTGGGGAATCCTAATGATATGCTTTTGTATAAATTAATTTTAATAAAATTAGATCCCTAAACTCTAATACCAACCACTAGCAATGTTGGAAATTCCCTCTAAGTAAAAACCAACCAAACACAAACCTGTCAGTGCTTTCCACACAGATACTTCATGCAAGAGTACTAAATGCAAGTTACTGATCCTTTCTGATAGTGAATTTACTGAGAAACCAGGAAATCAAATTTCTAACAAAACAGAACAAGCATACTCTGAGACAATAATAGGATGCCCACTGACTCATCTGTAAAGCGACAGTGTTGATTTTTAAACCTGGGGAAAGAATACGGTAGAAAATATAGTGGTGGGTATCATCTTTTGCCAGTTTTTAAATAAAACTAGCTTTCCTCCCTCTACTGTGTGAAAGAGGGAGCTGAGCTTCCTCCATTTGCAATGAGAAGAGCTCCTCCAGTGGGCAGTTTTCCGCATCTAGGAGGAACCTACCCCTTTCCTGCATTTCTTTTAGGAGCTTAGTATCTAAGATGGTTACTTACAGTAAATAGTGTGACTCTTTTGTGGATGTACAGGAGAGGTAGTGAAATGAATAAGCCAGCTGATGTTGTCAAATGCAGCATAACAAGGAACTGAAAGAAATAGATTGTTTATCTTGATCTTTGTTTGGTTATGAGCAAGTAATTCTAGAGAGGGGCATGGCATTTGGATTGACTATGTCCTCTAAACTGCCTGATTGGAATCCTAGTTCATTGACAAAACACTGAATAAATATATATAAAGTAGAAATCCTAGGATAAAGTTGCCATTTGCTCGCTTTGCGTAGTTTGGGTTCTGACAAAAGCTGCTTGGGGGCCAAATTGCTTCCCCTCCTTGAAACACGGCAAGTGCAGCAGCTGTATAACATGTCCTCTTTGAAGGTGTCTGTCAATCTAGTTCAGACTCTTTGGTTATTGGCCACTGTCTGCTATTTTTTCACACTGAATGCCCTTGAATATACCAGGTGCAAAGTTGCAGTGCCCCATATGCATCATAATAGTCATGCAGCAGAGCATCATCTCAAGATTGTTCACAGCCCAGTAACAAGCCAAAGCTGGGTGTATTTCTGTTGCGGAGCTGCATTGTGTGGTGGTTGGAATACAGCTGGAATATAAAGCACGTTAGTACCCAGGACCACATAAACCATCTGTCATGTACATGGGACCACAACAGAGAGCCAAAGATAAAAGGAGAAACAGATTATGAGTGGGACAGCAGAACTGCAGTAATATCAAACATATTAGAAGAGTGAGTACGATTGTATTTGTTACCATATGTATTAGGTGATTTTTAGCCGAAGCATCTCTGTTTTGTGAAACACTTAATGTTCTACAGTGAATTTAGGTTTAAATATGCAGAGGCTAGTGTTTGCATAATGGACAGTGAGATGCAATTAGCCATAGTGGTGTTAACGCAGTGTTTGTTCTAACTGGTACAATGGTGTCTGTTTATTTTTCTAAGGTGTTGCCATCAGTATTAGGGCAGTACTGGAAGAGGGATCAGCACTCCATTAGCCTCCACTTGTGGAAACAAGCAAACAAAAAGACATCCTACTCCAGAGACCACTGGGTCTGCTTTAAAAAGGGTAAACTAAACAAGGTGGGGAGAGGTGGAACAGGTTAAGCATATTTTAGTGCTTGGGAGCTTATTAATGAAATCAAAATCTACAGGAGTAGCTCCTCTGTAACACAAGGAAAATGGACACTGGTGGATGCAAGTGATGCATGCATGTTTGTGATGTATCAAAATGCCCAACTAGGAACATGCATACAAGAGCTGGTCCTCAGTTTTCACTCTGGCTCAATAGCTCACAACTCTTCTGTGAAACAACAGTATAACAAAGACTATGACGGCGCAGCTAGTGCTTTTCACTTAGAACTGGACCACATACAACTTCATCCTGCTGCCTTTTTCCTCTTCTGCCAAGACAAAAAATCTGAATAGCCAGAATTAGCGCTCCTTGAGTACCAGTTCACTTGCCTAGCAATTTTATTCAGAAAACAGATGGTTCAATATGTGAAAGAGGGCTGGTAGGAACCTTTGTGTGCGGTCCTTGGCAGGATAATCTCATTCCAAAGATCTAGGTGGCTGGAATTCCCTCCCCCTTCCCTTTGATGCAAATCCTTAAGTGTTAAGTCAGGCAGAAAATGAGTCTAGTCTACATTTATCTTACTGAATGGCAGTCAACTCCCGCCTAATCTTTCAACATATATTTGTTCAATGGATCAACAGATTGTGTAAGCAGCATGACGGACGGGTTTAGAAATGTGTCTGCTTATGTTTGGTTTGTACTGAACCATTGACCATTTTGTTTGTGAATCCATCATAAATTATATCTCCAAGTTACTCAGTGCAAGCGAGGAGGGGAAATACTTTTTCTCACAGCAGTGAAAGGCATCTTACACAGCTTTCAGCCTCTGGAAGAGAAACTTGAATCTCATCAGTACTAGTTTTAGTTTTGTTTTTCAAAGGCTGGATGAGTATGACTATGCTTTCACAAGCCTACTGCTAATTGCAATTGTGCTTCTCACTGAAGATAACAAAAGGCAAGGATTGTTACTGTCAAATAAATATGTAATAATTGGGGAACGTGGATATTGATAGTGATTGTAGATGTTATTTTAGCTGTGTTTGAAAAAAATGAGGCCAAGTAACAGCAGGAATGTATGTAACATTTTTAATAGTGGAAGAGGTTTGCTAGAACACATTAAAATTTGGTTGTTACTACCTGGAAAAGATTACCAGCTGCAGTAGTTAAAAGCACCAAATAACTAAACTCTGAAGTGTTTTTTGAGAAGTGGACCTCTATATCCAGAGTTGGAGGCAGCTTGAAGAACTTATCTTTATCTTGCATACCTGTTCATTGAATAGAAAAGCTCTTCATCTTTCTGTTTTGGTTGTCTATTTCTTGCATTTCCCAGTTCTGGTTGGAATATTAACCTATGCACCCAGGACTATTTTTTACCTGAAGGGAGACTTCTTTCTTGAGATAAAACACCTTCAAGTACTCCCTGGAGTGGATGAGCAATACAGTCTACTGCAAATAAGGTCTGAAGAGTTATATGTCTTGAAATCTGAACACAAGCCTGGAAGGTGGCATTCCCAACATCCGGAGAGCTTTGGAGATCATGCAGGACTAAAGTGTGGACTGTCTCTTACTCATTGAGAGTTTTTGAGATTGGTAGGATGAAATTTTTTATCTGAAAGCTTAAACTTCTGTGAAAAGTATGCACTTTATTTTATTAAAGAAAGCACAGAAAAAAGCTATTTTTGGTAACCAAAGAGCACATAATTATTTTTGAAAATTGTTTTTATTTGTTTTCTTCTGGAGAGCAAGTTTTTGATTTCTCTATGAAAAAATGCTTCCATTTGTATAAGTTAATACAGCTGAGGAGAAACAACTGTTTCCTAACCATCTCTATTAGGATTTGGAGAAGCTGGTAAGGAAAAAAGATGCATGAGAAGGAAAGCTGTCTTGAGAACAGGAAAAAGAAACACTGGGGCAAAAGGTTGAGCAGCTTGACTTCCACATAGCAGGGTTTGGTGCATGGAAAGGAGAATGGAGCATATAACTTGGAGAGGAGTTTGACCCTGTGGATATGAAGGCTTTTTTTTTTTTTTTAATCTCTAAAAAACCTAAAACTTCTGCCTATGTAAGCATCTACTCAATGTAGTGATTACTTGAGTATCTTTTTTGTAATCTTAGTTACTGTATTTCTTTTATATAGTTTGTGATGCTGACTTGATTTTACCTTCCCTCCTTCTCTGTCTTAAGAAGACATAGAGGACTTCAGAAATTGCTTCTAGAATACCGTGTTTTCCAAATATTAGCTCAGGGAATAAGAGGACTGTGAACTGCCATGTGCTTCTGTTTGCCGAAATAAATAACCACACACAGTCTTTGCGGTTATTTTTGTTGTGTTTTTCCCATTCTCTTTTCTTTCAACAAAGTTCAGGCTAGCATGGTTTGGAGGTGCTATCTCATATGCCTTTAAATTCTTTGAATATCACATTCTTCCTTTTTTCTTTCCCTGTGGACAATAGTGAATTCCTTTCTTAGCCAAAAACCGTAGCATTACTGCCAGCTTCCCAAAGGTTTGAAAAGTATGAATTGCATGTTGTAAATCAAAACACCCTCCACCCAGTGGCAAATATGTATACAAATATGAATAGTCATTTTCACTTCTTCTTTGACAGCTAGTGCTTAACATGAAATTCTGGGTACCCTGGCTGTGAAGTTAAAGTGTGGTTAACTGAATGCTCCCACTTCTTCCATGCACTTGTTGTGTTATACACAGTAAATCTCAAGGGGAAAAAATTATGAGCTGGAAGCCAAAATTCGTAGTTCTTTCTCTCTCTTAATGTGCATTATATGTCAGGCTGGCAAACTGAAAATTGTAGTACGAGACAGTAACCTGTTAATTTGCAAAGTAATTCCTTTAGAAGTGTATTTTACCTCCACATCAATATCAAACTAGGTAATTTGTTAATTGTTGCTGTAATGATTAATTGCAGAAATTTGGTTTGAATAGCTGCTAGCTCTTCACCAATAAAAAGGGGTCTGGTTGTAGCTAGGGCTAACTAAAAAATTGAATCTTTGGCAAAGAGTGTGTTCTTTTCTCTCCATAATGAATTATTTTTGTAACTGAAAATGTAATTCTTTATATTCTCAAATGTTGCAGTCTTTTGGGTCCTCGGGTTCCTTTTCTTCCTACAGCTCACAAGTCTGGACTGGGCTTCATTTTCTGGGGAGTCACAAAACTGCTATGAGTCGCAAGTGATGCATCACAAGAGAATGTGGTCTGAGTAGGATATTTGATCTACAAAGGAGAACGTGAGCGTGTGATCTTCAAACTGCGAGCCCATGTAATATCTTGGTGAAATATTTAAACTTTCTTTTTTTTCCTTTAAAGGTTTTTCTCCTCCTTTGTCCTTTTTCCCCAAGATACTGAGTAGTTTTGAGAGGGAAACTCAAGTTCTGTTTTGAACCCTGCCATTGACATGAAGTTATGAAAGTCCATTCAAAAGGAGATCATAATTTTTTCACGTTATTTTTTGAGTGCTATGCCTCAGGGCACCTAGGTTAGGATTTTCGTTCCCACTCCAGCTACTTTTAAACCAAGTTAAATGGTTGAAGCAGCATCAATCAGTTCTCATGACTGTGCAATGAGACTTAGGAGGAACAGGCAACACAGACTATTGCAAGGATCCCTTCTCCAGCCTTAGTAAATATTTAGGTGTTGCTGAGACCAAAGAGGCAGTACTGAGGCACACACCAGTGTGAAAATGTCAGATAGTACTGTGATCCTCTCTGGGATGCTTTTAGGCTATTCTTCAAGCATGTCAGATATATAGGATTTCAAAGCTGCTTAATGCTAGTTCTCTATGCATGCTATACATATGCTTCCTACTATATGTAGCAAACAATTTCAGCTCTGGATTTCCAGGTCTGCTATACAAACACTCTTTCAAGAAAACTTGATGTGGAATTTTGTTTGGTCAAGCCACTAGCTTTCTGACCAGGATGTTCTGAAATAAACACTTAAAACAGTAGGTGACTTTTGAAAACGGGTTCTGCTCACTTTGCCATCTTACCTCTACACTGGCGTAACCTTGTTTGTAGTATTCTGTCAAAAGGATGTTTAAATCTGTGCGGTTTTTTTTTTTTTTTTGGTCTACTTAACCTCTGTTTCATCAGTGCTAGTGACTATGTGATTGCTAAAGAAAGCTTTGATATGCTCTAGTGAAGGAAGATATAGTACAGAACATCAGACTAGAGTGACTGGCTAAAAGCCAGTTTGGTGGCAATTGACTGTTAAGGAAATATACTGCAGTCCAAAATGGTTACTGGCATTTTTATATGGAGCACATCATGCATTAGAGCCATACCTTGCTTTTTCAGGTGTAAACTGGGAAGATTTCCACCAGTTTCAGCAGCAGGACTAGGTTTGAATGGGGACTCGAAATGTGGCATTAGTGTGCTAGAACTGAAAAGCAGACCTGGAGAAAAATCATCTGAAATATTTTAAAAGGAGAAGGCCAATCTGTGGAAATGCTTTCCTGCAGGGAATCTTGTCGAGTTTCCTTTTTCCAGACATCTTGTAGCAAAGAGAGCTCAACAGCCACAATGTGGCACAGCAACCCCCTTCTTTGGCTGTGAGATGCTGGGTAAGGTTTGCTGAGAGGCAGCCAGCACCTGGTTGAGGACATGAGCGACTGCGTTTTGGTGGCCAGGAACTGCCCTCCCGAGCAGGCGTTGCTGGCCATGTCGCTGGTTGCTGTCATCTCTGCCTGCTAAATGGGAGGTTGCTTATGGTCCTCTGTAACATTCTTTGAGATATACAGCTAAAATGCTATGAGAAAGCTAGGTAGTACTAATCTATGTTGGCAGCCTGTTAAATTGTCATGGTTTCAGAGATACGTTTGTAACCACTCTGACATAAGATAAATGTGACAAGTGCTAATTCCAAACACCCACGTTTTTGAAACTGAGAACAGTTTAGCTAAAGCACTTTGAATTTCCTGAGGACAGCTGAGGTCTACACTTGCAGCATCTCAGGCTGCTTTTACCTGAAAAATGAAAACTCTACATTAAAGATCCAAGACTAAAAGACAAAAGGTTGTCTTTTAAAGGGTGGGGAGGGGGGGAATGTGTGTACATGTGTTTGGCAGAACTGCAGACAGTCCTCAGTCTTTGAAGGAAATAAAGAAAACAGTAGGGTACAAATATCTTATTCTCCCTGAGGGAAATGAAACAGACTAATGCCAGAGTACCGAAAACTGAATTTTTGTGTCACTTGTAAGTCACTGCTTGGCCTATCCCGATGACTTCTGCATCATGGACAAGAGAATGCTGGTGTGAGAAGGATGGTGAAGCAGAAACTGCTCTTCAGCTGATGCTTTGTCACAGAGGGGCCTTTCATCCATGAAATAAGTGATGCCCTTTTCTGGCTTGACTGGGGAGAGCTGAGCGTGACAGTGCTGAAAGGTGGTCATGTTGGTGTCCACTGTGACATTTGTTGGAATTTGTAAATCCTGATCAAGGAGAAAAAGGACTAGCTGGGGCATGTACTCATGAGGACTCTGGAGAACCTCTGCCCCAGCAGTGGGACTGTGCAGAAGGTGGAATTGCTTTCCCATGACAAATCTGATACCTTGACATTTTTCCTTCTGAAACAATAATAATAAATACCCCTAAAATGACAGTGATTATTGTGTCTTTTCAGACATTCTTATCATGAAGTTGTTTTCCAGTAATTGTTGTTCTCTGTGGATACTTTGACGTACATAAAAGTTGCTGTCTCGCAGTTCATAAACAGTTCAAAGTTATCTATTTGGAGAAAAGGGACAAAGAAGCAGGGAGAGGAATAATGAAACTGTATCCTATTTACCAAAATTTTCAGTTAGCCTTGAAATATAGTTTAGGCAATGTTTACTTATCTAATCTTTTTCCTTTTTTCCTCTTGCTCTTAACCCATTAAAACACTCTAACAAGAGTGTTTCTCTTGGGAGAGAATAGTATTGTCCCTTTGTTATTTCATTATTCTTCTGAAGAATTTAATGCAGTCATCCTGCAGCATCTTCTGTACACTTACAGCAAATTTCTCCTAACACTCCAGCTAAATTTTCCTTTGGTTTTTGTTATTCCTGTGATATATGGTTTCCTTATTGATATTGTAATGAGCTTATCTCCATGAATCACTAGAGATCAGCCAGGTTAAATTGTCAACATAAAAGTCTATCCAATGGTGACACTATTCACTTCAACACAGTGTTTAACTGAACATGTTGCTTTATACAACCCAAGAGTAATAACAGCTAATTGCTGCCTTAAAAGAACAGATCTATCAAAATAATTCATGCATTTTTATGGCAAAAAGCATAGATATAAATTCAGTGGCTGATTTTTTTTTTCTTCTCCTGTAACCATTTTATAATTTAAAATGGTGCAAACTTTTAATACATTTCTGAAATGTTAGTTGTACTGAAAAAAAGAAAAAAACAAAAAAAACACCCAAAGGTTATTTGACCATTAAAGATATGCAGAAAAATGATTTGGAACAAAAAATCTGAGAAGTTTATCTGGATAGAGGATAAGGAGGGGAAGGAGGATTGAAACTCTTCCATTTACATTATAGTTATTTCAAAATTGTTTGATACTAAGTCATGTGAAATTCTTTCTCATGTCACATGTTTTCTAATTGTAAGGATGAAAAGGAAGTTTTGGGTTTTTTTGAACATGGTACAACAGCAGGAATCTTCAAGTCAGATCCTGTATATCTGGAAAATGATCCTTCTGGCATATTTTTGCCATATTTCTTTGTAGAAACTAGCCTCTCCAGGATTCAGATTCTCTTTCATAACTCAGTGCTGTTTGGATGCTTAAACTTGCTGTTTTGAGATGAAAGTATGTGTTGTCCTCTGGTTCTCCTGAATGTGGAGAGGTCCTATAGGAAGATTTTTGTTTATCTTGATGTGTACTGTCAAAGGAACAAGTAAGAGGTGGGGAAAGTTGAGGCAACAGGAATAGATGTCAAAAAAGGCCTCAGTCTCTCCTTAAATTCCTGCTTAGAAATACTTTTAAATGCTGGAGGAGTATGGAAATTCCCCAGAGGGGATGTCACCAGGGTGATCAAAATCTCTAAGTAAGACTTCCAATAAAAACCTTTAAATAAATTCATCTGTAGCTCTTTGGTTGTTGCTGTACTTTTGAAGTATTCTTCCTTTGTGGACAAACTATTTTCCTTTCAGTTTCAATGTATACAATGCAGTACTTGTTTGTATAATCCCCTGAGGTCTTAGTGTGTAATTAGTCTGCAGGTTTTTCTTAGGCTTAAGGATAAACTTGTTTTATAATATTTCCCTCCTCTTGTTCTGCTATTTACAAATCTGGGAAACAGTCATTAAGGTCAGGTAGAAGCGGTGTAACATGACCACCCTGGAAACTCTCCCATGTAACATCAGAGTTATTGAGGAGACAGATGACGGATGACTCTGTGTTTTTTCAAGTTGTGGGATTTCAGGTTTTATGACTTCAGCTGTGGACTCTGCTGCTGACTCTGACCTTAAGCAAATGGCTTAATCTCTCTGCGCCTCTGTAAAATGGTAGTAATGCTTCCTCATTGCATCAGTGTTGTGACAAAAATGAAGCAGTGTTTGTAAGTGGTCAGGTAGTGTGGTGTGGAGTGAAAACTGATCCGATTACATCCTGATTAGCAGATAAAAAGTTATTTAGCAGCAGCACAATGGCAGTCCTTGAAAAATGCCCTGCTATGCATGATATATCCACCTGGATGCATCGGAAGTAACGTAGCTGTGAAGCCATAGCTTGCTGTGGTTTCGTAAGCCAGAAGGAAAAGGCTGGAGGGGACCAAGGGAGGGAGGGAAGTGCCAGAGCGACTTCTTGGGCTGCACAGAAAGGAGAGTCCTGATGAGTCATGTCTAGGCGAGGATGAAATGTGTACATCTCCCTCACCAAACCTGGATTTATTTTTATTGTTTTGGGCTTTGTTATAAACTTGATCTCTCTCCTTCTGGCACTGCTTGTATCTCTGAGTAATGCCTGTCACAGACATGTGGTCATAAACACCAAAATTATCTTATGACTAAATCTAGCTAGCCCTGGATCTCCTCATCTCCCCACATGGCCACTGCTGGCTGTAAGTCAGCTTAGTGCCAGCTGGCAGCTTTCTCTTATCTCCTTTGAGATGGGCGATGGACGGCGGCAGCAGCAGAGCGGAGTAAAGAACTTTTGTGGAAAATAAACTGTGAGAAGAGCATGTGACTGAGTGTCTCTGAGACTGTGCCACTACATGTTCAGTGAGGTGACTGCTATCTAAAATGCCCCCTCTGATGTTGAGGAAGGCCTCGAGGAGGGATGCCAACTTTTCCCCAGAGGAGTTGCAGGCAATTGGGTATGCAGCATCACTAGCCTTTTGTTTAGAGCTGAGCTGCTTGAAGAGCCCTTCTGGCCCCCCTCTCTCTGATGGTGCAAGTGGCATGCCCAGCTCAGCTGGACAAAATCTGCCTGTTTCCTCACGCTTGGACAGGGTGGGAGGTGACCAGGTCCCAAATCGCCTGCATATCTGAAGCATGCTGAGGTCTTGAGCTGCCTTACCAGTCCTGTAGCCTTTGCAAGGAAGAAAAGATCTCCAAGGTAAGGTATGCCCCCCTACATTAGAACTCTTATTTTAAGCACATTGGATGGACCCAGGAGAAAATATAAGGAAAGAGCAGTTTGCACAGAAGGTATTATTTTTTCATGGTCCTCCTTTTCTCATGATGATGATTTGACTCCTTTAATGGAGGACAAGATGACAGCTGATCAGAAAGTCAGAAATTCTGAATTTCCAAAACTAGAAGTATAAATGTCAAAATTTCCTGCAGAAGAGAAAAATAAAGGTCTTAGAAAATAAGTAAAGGCTTTGCTTGGAAAATCTCAGAATGAAATAGAGTGGGAGAATCCAAGCTCTAAGTTGTCCTCTTGGCCACAGTTTTTGCAAGCCTTCCATTCCTCCAGAGTCTTTAATTTTTTGGGATCCTCTCTGAATGGTTTACACAGTGCTTTTGTCCTGTGCTGAGCTGTGAGGATGCCCTTGGCCACAGCAGGCTGTGCAGACCAACTGTGCAATCTACATAATAGGTGGTTTGCTTTCTTGGTTAACAGCTGTGAGAAGGCAGAGGGGCTTGAAGACCTAGAGCCACAAGCCCAAGACCTTCTTCATGGTGGGACTGTGCTAGAGAAGTGAGTTCTTCAGGCTTGGGCTCACCAGCAGGCTCTGGGTGGTTATTGAGAAGGATTCTGAGATGAATATCAGTTTTAACAAACTTTCAAGAAAACTTTTAGATCTTATTTCATTTATGTAATTTTCTGGTTAATCAGAAAATTCCTTAGAAAATTCTTCAACTCTCTCTCCTTTGTGGAGTTTTGCTTGTTCAGAAATGACTCCAAACAGTGTGAGAACCTATCTACTCATGAAGAAAAATCCTCTGTGTGAACACGAGGAGTGTTAGACGTATAGTGACCAACAGGCATTTGGCAAGTTATATTTTTCCAGAGTAAATTAGGCCTGTTCCTGACATGCAAATTCTGAGCAGGATTAGAATTAGAATTAATTACACATTTTAAATGCCGATAACGCACCCTTGGGGAGCCTTAACGTTAGAGAATTAGACCTCATTGGTTGTCTTGGCTTTACTTACCATCCTTATTTATGTACTTTGCCTCATCTGGAACACTAGAAAATAATTCAGTGGGCTGGGGTGTCTGGGTTTGAAAGTGGTGCAGGGAATTCAGCATTTCTACAGTGTGCTACATATGTACCGAAATCCCCTGTTGGAGGTTTCTGAGGGATGCAAGGGACTTAGAGGAGAAAGGAGTATTGCTGAATAATCTGAAGTATCAAGAAGAGATAATACAATGGAAATGATATTTACAGACTGCTAAGGGCATTTTGAGGGGAAAAAAAAGGTATTTGTAAATAGTTGGTCATCCCACCATGAAAATTAGAGATAGAAAAGATGATAAGAATACACAATCACATTCCTGTTGCTTCAGAGCTGATTTCCTCCTCTGGGAAATGGGGCAGACTTGTCTCTCCCTTTTCCCAAAGCCCACTGAAGGGCTGTGTTCAGCCAGCGTGCGGGGACTAAACCAATCAATAAAAAGATAAGGGCTGTATTCGCCCGCACACCTTTATTATAGTGCTGAATGTTTCTGGAATGGTATGTTTAGTTGTTGATGTGTAGGTTATTGTGTCTGTGCTCAGCGAGAACCGTGAAATAAAGTCCGCTCTTCTTCTCTCAGTTAAATGATGTACTTTTGAGTCTGAAGGTGAATTAGATAAGTATGTAAATTGGAAGGTAGTGTAATGCAATGAGATCTTTGTTATTATAGTAGTTATTTAGATTTCAAAATTTTCTGTACAAGCTCGATTGCTAGCAATGCTCTCCTAATTTATAAGATACCTTAAGGAAACTGCTTTTGAGGTGAGATTGCACATATGGATGTTTGAACTGAGGTAAGTGTCCTTAGCTTACTTACCTTATGCAAATGCACATAATAGCAATTTATACTTGGATGCATTGTCTTTTCCAACCTATATTATTCTATGTTTCTATAATTGTGTGATATAATGGTTTTATTATAAATGGTCTTTGAATTTATAATCTGGTACATTTTTAGGAAGTGGGCTATGGCTATCTGAGATGACAAATTTCTTTAGTAGGGCTTAACAGTGTTTGTTTTACTACGTCTCATACCAGTTTAATCTGAAGAAACAATCAAGTAGACTGAGGCACAATACACCTTGCGGATTAAAAAAACAAGAGTGAGTATGAGTGATACTGATAGCAATGTTTTTCTGGGTGGAAAAGCAGACCAAAGAATGATATAGGAGAAAAGAACACAGTCAGACATCTAATGAATTCATTCATGCTTGCAGATATTTGTTGTTAAATCCTATAAAGGACATCAGGTGTCATCTTGCTTGAGGCAGCAGAGCTGCCTGAGCATATTCCAATTTCGAGAATTGGATTTTTAATTTTTTTCTTTCAGTGACTGAAATGTGAATTATTTTGTACCTGAGGTTATCATTTTGAATGAGCAAGAGATACAAGTATTACATGCCTGTTGCTGATGCTGTAAGAATACAGTTATTTTTTAAATGCATAGTTCTATATATTCTCTGTTTACACACGCAGAAAATTATTTAATATGCCAAAAATAATAGTAAATGCAAAACAAGACTCAAGTAAGCAGTCATGTAGAAAAAACAAAAAAACTCAAACCAACCCCCTTGACAAACCATGCATCTATAATGCCTGTTACAAGTAAAGGTAGTTAACGTTGCAGAGGGACGTGTCTGGCTTGGCAGATGTCTTTACCAGCTTAAGAACAGAAATTCCATCCCTAGTCACTGCTATTGCACTCCCATCTTGGAGAGCTTGAAGAAGTAAGATCTCTTAATACACCTAAACACCTAAATTTCAGTTAACGTCTAAAATTCAGTTTCAGTCAGGCTTTATGATATACTGTTGTTCTGTTCAGTCTCTCTCCCACTCTCTCTCGTCTTAGGGCAGCTCTCAGCTGTGTAAACTATCTTAGTCCTGTTGGAGCCAAAGAAATTCTGGCAATTTACAGCTGCTAATCTGCTCGTCCTGCCTTTTATTGTTACGTCTTGCGTTCCCTTAGTTTGTTCTTGCCCGGTGCTCTCTCTGCTCTCCAAGTTTTTCTACTTGCATCCAGTTCAAGGAACTTTTTGCCTGCCTGTGCAGATTGACTTGAGGCATCAAAGGAGTGCACATGCTCAGATGTATGAACTTGGACCCTATTTAAATTGCAGTGAAGAAAAAAACATTATGTAGGAATTAAATCTTTAACAATTTCTATGACTAAGTTTCTGGGTTTTTTTGGATATAGGTAGGAACCCTTCTTTGAGTGGGGCAAATATAATTTTGAAATTGGCTGTAGAAGTGTTTTGCAAGCAATGGCATTTGCATGTTCCCATCCTTATGCAACTAGTAAAGTTCATTATCTCTCCTGCAAAAGACTGGAAGAGAGCTGTAGCATGTTAGAAGTGAAGACATGACAGTTTAAGCCACTTCTTATCCTTTGTATCCTTTTGCAGAGCATAATGAAGTCTGAGTACATGTGGGTACAAAGTCTTTGGGAGCTGAGGACTCTTAATAAGGTGGCAGCATTAAAAGCTGATTCTTTGATTTTCTTTTCTGTTCAGTTTCTCATTGCACCTAACAAGTATAAGAACTAGTACTGCATTTTCTGCCTTCTGAGTTTAGTTTTTTCTTTTGATGTGTAATACAGCATTTTACAGGTGAATAAAAGTCATTGTTCTGGCATTTGACAGATAGTGGACATAGAAAAACAAATTGAATCATCCTGTAGTAGAAACACCAAAATCCTTCAGTACAGTGCTTGTAACAGCTCTTTACTGCTCATTTAGCATCTAATAATGTTCTTTACTTCTTAAAGTGTCTGGATTTCTTTCACCTGCTTATAGTAGACTTTGCTAAGAGATTGTTTGTGCTGGATAAGGCCTTGTGGCCTTGGAGCTGATAATGTTCATGGCTATAGAGTTGGCAGAAAATAAAAGTTCTTTAAACCTTAAGGTAAGACACTGCATGTTTTTTTTTCCTCTTTTCTGTAAACATGGGTAATTAGCAGATGCTTACTGTACATGGCAAATGTGCATCAGGCCTCCCTGACCTGAGCAACAGTGAGGGTGATCACAGGAAATGTGTGCTGGTTTCTGTGCATCTCCTGTTCCGCACAGAGGATTTTCTTAAGCCTAAGATGTCGCGAGTTCTGAATTATTTTTTGGCTAGGATTGCCAGGCATTTTTGAACTAGATCTTCAGCTGGTATGAATCATTATGCATTTCACTAAGTTATTCAGTTTGGGGGTCTGGTCCTCTATCATCATTCTTTCCTCTGACCTTCCAGTTTCTGTACTCTGCAGGTGAATGTCACATTGTCTTGCTTGCTGTTGTCATGGCTTGCAAGGCCAACACAAGGCTAATTTTTATAAGTACAGTAAACCTATGCTCTTAAAAACAAAGAAAACCAATTTAAGAGGAAAAAGTTCTTAGTTCTTAGTTTCTCTAGCACAACTGTAGGAGACTGGCTACTTGAAGTTGACAATTCTGGCCTCAAGTGTCCAACCTAGAGCATATTGTCCAACTGAGCAGTGAATTTTGATTGTGGGAGCTTGCTTAGTACCCCTCTGATTTAAGGTAGATGGAAGCATCATCGCTTTCACAACTCCAAGATGGCCTATAAATTTCCTCTGGCAATGATTCAAGTCAATGTCACTGAGAGAACGGAGATTTTTCTCACTTAAGAGGCTTTGTGGAAGTCTACTGACATTGCGATATTAGCAGGTATGTGCTGTAGTTCAGATCTGTGCCATGCATACTGAGCTTCCTTGGGAAAATCTGTTCCCAAGAAGTACATCAGAAGCCTGTAGATAAAAAGAGCACCAAACTTTCTTATGGTACAAATGATTGCTGGTTAATTAATTTCAGTGATACTGTGCCAGATCAGTGAGCAGGGAGTTTGGCCTGAGAGAGAGATGCTGTGTTTTGTGCAAGGCTACTTTTTGCTGTGACTCACTAGAGGAGCTGTTGCTGGAGTATGAAGAGGATTCTTCTTTCTTGCTCTCACTGTAATGAACATCCTACATTTTATATGACCAGATTTGCATAGGACAGAGGTGAAATGTGTTATTGCTTTCTTTTTTGTTGTTGCCAGAAAGTTGGATGACCCAAAAAACCGAATTATTGTTTGTTATAAGAATCAGCTGAATATTTGAAACCGCTGCTTCTAATTTCTTTCCAGATATCCTTTGTATTTGATAGATACCCAGTAATGCACTGGGAAAAGGCTTTGATCATTCAGGTGAAGGAATAAAGATGTGTAGCTTTTTTTAGTAACATTAGCAGTCATGTATAGACATGTTTTTTCAATATTTGGACTAGCTGATTGGATACCAAATTTACTGTATGAGTTACTTCTGCTATCAAAACTGAATTTCCTTGCAAAATCTATGATGTAAAAGTTCATAGTTTTTTTAAAGAAAGGACGGACTGTTAGGTCATCTATTTTTATTCATATGCAATGGGACACTGACGATCTCAACTTTTTCTGTTCTGTTCATTTTCTGTTTGAATGTTTTAGTTTTTTAGATGGGGAAAAATTAAGTGATAATGCTACTTGATGCTTTTATAAAAGCAAAACACCCAATCTTTTGCTTGAAAAGATACTACTAACACTTATACTTGTTTTTAACCCTAAGCAGACAGGAATTCCCATTGCATTAAATTTGTCTGTAAATAAATGTTATCAAAATCATGGCCTACTGAGGCAGCTTGATATAATGCTGTAAACTATTCTACCTGTAGGGTGTCTGATAGGGCAGCAAGAACAGATGCAAAATCAAATCATATTCTTAAGAGTTCTATAAATACCATAATATTTAAATAACTAGAAATGTACTTTTGGCTGTGTTTTTTTACTATGGGACCATCTTTATGTTGATTACAATTGTGCTAGTTGTTGTGCAAATGCAGGAAGGTAAGTTGCAAATGGAGCTGTATGGCAGCATGCAAGTTAGGTACTCCCTGCAACAGTGTAAGAAATGACAGTGGAATCTTTAGCTAAAATCAATAAACACATAGTATCATTATCTATGGTAAAAAGAAGGTGCTTGTCTCAGAAAATATCTTCTGGGATACAAGCATTTAGCAAAATTTCTAATTTTGGTGTCTTAAGTTGCACATGGCTTTAGTACCACTGCTAAGTTACAAGTTAAGGTGGACACAAGTTCTCATTCTCATGTGCTCGCTCCTGTTTTGAAATCATAGGCGCTGAAATGGGATCTGACTGTGCTTTGTGCAAACATGCACTGCATTTGTGTTTTTCCTGCTGTACTTAATAGAAAACAACCCTCAATTTAATTTAGGGAATTAGCCTGATTCTGATCTTACACTAGGGCACGTGTCTGATAATTTCACAGATGTCAGCATGGATAGACCACTGTGGGCAAGATCGAATCCATCCACGAGTCTGCTCATAAATTGCCTCTGTGAAGATGAGATACCTGATAAATGCCTTGCAACTAACCTTCACTATAAGGGGTATTATAGCATTCCAAATGGGCATCCTATGCACGCAGAGGAATGACCTGGGATATATAAATGGCACTACAAGTTAGGAGATGAGACACTCCTATCCTTTTCTAGCTTCTGTGATGGAGACCTTTTCCTCCATACCATAAACCACAGACACGGCTGCATAATGTACTAAGTCAAACGCTAAGGACCTAATAAGATTTTGCTTTCCAGAAATATAAATAATTTAATCAGATTAATGACAATGTTCTACCTGAGGGATTCTATAATTAGTAGATTATTGAAGCAGCACACAAGTTATCTACTATTGGCACCTGGAGGAATTCCTGTTGTCTTAAACACTGGAATCAAATGATATGAATATTCCTGTCATGCAATCTGTAAAGATAATAAGCCTCTGGCATTTTGTAAGCTATATAAATCCATGGATTTCACATTAAATATTTAAAGCGCAGGAGGTGTTATTTGTTAGAATACTGATAAAGAGAGTTCAGCCATTACAGCCGCCTTTTTCATTTGGTAAATCCCTCTTTGTTCGAGTTGCTTTCAAGCCTTTTTTATTTGTTTTCACTTCTAGTTGTATACTTTTCTAGTTCCTGTGGAGATTTTTTTGGGGACTTTCCATGAGAAACATTCAAAATATTTTTACAGAAGTTTTATCCTTTTGATACAGAGAGGATATTCAAACTGTGGGTATAAACAGATGTGAAGCTAGCAGATCTTTACTGAACACCAAAGAAAACTTGCCTGAAATACTTGGAAAAGTCTGCCTTTCTTCTAAATATATTTACAAAGCAGAAGTTGCTCAGCCTTGGTGTGTGCTCTGTTCTCTGTGTTTGTTTGGAATGACACCGGGGATGGAACTTCGCAAGGTCAAAATACACATTAACATATCATAACGCGGTTATTGTTTAATACTTGAAAAATACAGGCCATGACAAAGATTGCTGATGTCTTAATAGACTGCAGAAGTTGAACAGAAGCTTTTAAAGATGCTAAAAATATGATGACTATTTGTCTGAGAGTGAGCACTTAACAGTTTCAGTCATCTGGTAATTTAAAGTGAAAAACTTTGTTGGGAAAAGTGTCTCTGTTTCTAATAGATTGCCGTGTCACACTGGAGCTGCAGCCAGGATAACTGATGACCTTTGAAGTCCTTAGAATAAATTATGGTTTGTGTGCAAGAGATGATAATGCAGTTAAAAAAGATTTATGTAATAGTTCTTCAAAGAGCTTGAGGCATTAACACAGGGTCATAAATTAGTAGGATTTACAAGTAAGGAATTACTTTACTGGGAGAGTCCTTTTCATCCCATATGGTTTTGCCTCCGAGCGCTTGCTGATGTTTAAGTGAGGAGTTACCTGATGAATCCTCCAGGCAGCTGTGAAATTACAGGGACACCTGTGTTGCTAACAACCAATCCAGTTTTAATAGCGGTCAGATACTTCCCCTGTAGAGAAGTTAGCTTCTACTTATAGGACATATGTCAAAAACTTGTCACAATGTATTTTTAGACCTCAAACTAAGTAACAGATTGAAAGCTATTTTTACTCCTCTAGGCTTTAGAGGTGGTCTAAGTAAACAGTTTCTAGATGTTTTAAAGTATATTAACAACTCTAGATGACCTGCTCCTATCAAATCCTAGCTATTTCTTTAGTCCCCAGAAAAAAAACCCACAGAAAAACAAAGCAAACAAAAAAAACCCTAAACATGCTTTATCAGTCTTGTGTGAGAGATACTTGACCCCTGTGTAACAAACCCAGGACAGATTATTTTACTACTGCTATTGATATTACATATTTTTTAGTACTGGACTAGAATAATTTAGGCCTCCAAGAAAAGAAAAAGAAGGGACTTCAGTACGGGTCTCTGAGCAGTTTTAGGAAATACTGCATCCTTTTCTTCAGTACAGCTCCCACAGAAATCAGAGGAGGGGCTGCTCTCTTTTTTTTCAGGCTCTTATCTGGAAACCTCTCTGCTACCATTTCACAGCCTCTTTCACTGAGGAAAGCTTCGCCTACAACCTGTGCTGCTTTCTTAGTAAGGATTGTCACATAAAAGCCTAAAGCCTTAGACCTCCTGAAGCCTGACTGTTGGTTTCTTTTACAGACTAAAAAAACAGCCATTGTTTGAGAGGTTTGGACTGCTATGCTGCTATCACTTGCAACTGTTAATATATTTTAAAACATTTGGAAAACTTGTATTATTCTTTTTTTTTTTTTTGTTATCCTACCTCTTTAACATTGTGGTAAACTTAAAAACTCAAAAAGAATCTGGGCAATCACTAGGCTCATTTAACCCTGCTATTTTTTGATCTCACTGCATCGGTGATGGAACATCCCTGGACCAGTCTAGAGATGTGTGTTATGGTTCTGCGGGTCTGTGCTTCGGTTGTCTTTTCTCTCAGGCTGTAACTCCAATACACAGTTCATTGGCATCGCTGACTCATTTTCCACTCTTCCTGTGCAAGGGGAAGAATGTTGGTCTTAAAATCCTTTTTTAATCCTGCAGGATTGCTGATGCTTTCTCAAAATGCTTTTTATTTAAAAAATAATGTTCAATCTTTGGAATTTAGCTGGACGTAAATGCACCTCTAGAGATGCTGGCAAACAGAGAGATCAATGCCACAAATTTATTTAATCTGGAAAGGAAGTTCATTTAGGTTTTGACAGTGTGGTTCTTTAAAAGCAAAGCTAAATAAAATATCTTTCCTCTTCATTTTTGACCCCTTTTATCCCTTTTCTCTTTTATCTCCCAAATACCAAACACACATGAGTGCTTATATGTGCGCGTGCGCACACCCACTCACCCACCCACCCACTCTAAAAGGAAATCTATAAATGAGTTTCTGTATCATTTTGATGAAATCAAATGGCATCATAGAGACATCACATGTATTGTCCAGGACAAAGAAGGGCCACGTAAAATAACCAAGGCTAGTATAGGTTTGTTAGACTCACCTTAATTATCAATCCTAGTACTCAGCCGTACCAGCTCACCTCCTTCCTACCCAGGGAGTCCTTTCCTCTCCTCCATCTCCTCTACCTTTTTCATACCTGTATGCATATATGTTTATAGATTAGAACCTACTATAAACTCTAACCCAAACTTAATTCAGCCTTTTGCACACTTGCAAGCTCTTTACAAAGACAATGGAGTGGAAAGATCACCTTTCTCTTCATATGCAAACACGCACCTGACCTGGGTCAGTGGCTGCAAACAGCAAATGTGGAAGTGAATGTAGACCCTGACTCTCAATGACTGTGGAGACTGATAGTGTAAAACTTGTTTCTTGCTAAGCAGCCTGTAATTTGACAACTCCAGAAAATAAAAGTTCAAGACTATTATTGAAGGAGAATATATGCATCTTACTAAAATCTATTTCCAGCCTGATACAGAGAGGATGAAGTTTTGGGAAATGCCAAGTATTTAACCAGAGCAAATTAGACAACTCTATTTTATTAGCACTTTTAATTCTAACTAAATGAGCTTTGGACGCATTAGTACAATGCACTCTGATTATCTGTCTTGGTTCATTCCTCCACTGCTTGGGTTTATTAGCCTACTTGTTAGATAAGCACTCTTGTTATGTCTACAGCTTGGACGCAATTAATAGTTTTCCTTTCCGTTGGCTAGCCAAAGATTGCGATAATATATTTTGCACTGTTCTTCTGCCCTGATTTCTGATGTTTCTAGTTCGTAGTTCATAGACTTTCTAGGAGAGAGTGAGTTAATTATGCTGTTATGGCTGTTTGGCTGCTGCTGCACACAAAGACGTATTTACCCATTGGCTTTTCTCCCAAATTTTGTTCTAGCAAGTATGACAGTCAGATTATTGATAAAGGGCCCAGCTTTCCAGCTAGCTGTACTGGAATATCTGCTTTCATAGCCACAAGTTGGTTGATGAAACTAACTTCAAAAGTAGTTTTGCGCCTGTAACTTTTTTTCTGTTTTGATCTCTGTTTTGGTCATTTAGCCGTCCCGTTTCCTAATATACAGCTGCAGTAATGTATGCTACGGTTCTCCTTGCCAAAGGCAGAAGGAAACAGCACCACAGGCACATGTTAAGTGTAATGAACCATGTTAGTAGACTGATTCAGACTTATGGGACCAAAAAAACCGTGATGCTACTTGTAGCCCTTACCCTATGTCACCCTATGAACACTTAGCTGTGACACACCAGTTTGCAGCTACATTGGGTTGGGGCTATTGGGTTTGGACCTGAATCCTGCACTAGGTGGGGCCTGTTAGAAATCGCAGGGTGAGGGAGCCCTGTTATTCTTCAGCAGTGTGATGGAGCATGTGTGTGGCTCTCGGGTGTAATTAGTTGCTGGGTGTCGAGGCAGCAACTGCATTTGCTCCTCAGCTGCTCAACAGTTGAAGCCTGTCATGGCTCCAAGCCCCTGGCAGCTGTTGCTGACCTCTGGCTTGCATCCTGGCTTGGCTCCTGACCTTTGGATCGTATCCTGGTGCTGGTTCCCACCCCCTGGCAGCTTGCTCTGTTCCTGTCCTTGGCTTCAGCCTCAGCTTGTATCTTGGCTCTGCCTCCAGACCTTGGCTGTGAGGGCGGTTCCAGATTTTCAGTGTTTTTACCAGTTCTAGGCTTCAGTCTAAATTGGCTGTGTCCACTGTGCCTTGGTCGCCTTCAGTGCGTGATCTTGCAAGCATTTAATAATGTTGGGGTCGTATGCAAGGGTGGAAAATGTAATCGTTGTGTGGCTTGTCTACTGGAGGACCTGACAAAGATGGAGGTGCTTTTTTTAGATAGTGACGTTTAAAACTGCCAGATATTTTCCTCCTCTTCCCTTGTTTTTGAAGTATGTCAGTATGTGTAGTCTAAACGCTGTTATTACTGTATGGTTATGGGGAAAGGAAAAACAGGAGGGGTCTTAGTCTCCTGGAGTGTACATTTGGGCTGTAAGTGATTTTCTACAAGGCAGAAAAGGAAGATAAAAAAACAGAGAGAAAAAGCAGTGGTTTCTTGTAAGGCATATTCTCAAATTGTCCAGGTTTCTTAGCTTTTTGATGCAGAACAGAGAGATAAACAGTGGAGGGAGGAAGATTTTGAAGGAGAGGAAAACTTCTTGATATATATCAACCAATCGTAATGTATTTTTAATCAAGTGTCATATGATGTGTAGCCTTAAAAGATTAAACTCTACAGACCTGGATGTCAATCTGAATTGAGTCCCAAGGAGAGATGAGCTGTGATATAATGCTGCTCTTCAGAGAATACATGTGCACTCTAGAGTATTGGTGGCTAGGAGCCAAGGGCATGCACTAGCAGAAAACAACTGCTCAGAGGTAACTGCCTGTATTGACAAAATCTGCCTTCTAGAGATTTTGCAATGCCTGTCTGCAGAGCACAGCCTGATTCTGATTTCCTCCTATATATCACTGTAACTTCAATCACGTTCTGAAATCATTAAAATCAGAAATAGCCTCATCAGTCAAATAGTCCAGCTCCAGACAATTCCAGCTCTCATCTTCATACATATGATATCTGGTATAACTGATTTGTTTGTTCTCAAAAGAAAAAAAAAAAAAAAATCAAACCCCAAACCACCTAAACAAAACACGCAGGCTTTTGGAAAGGTTGTGGATAGACAGTAGAAAGGACTTTTGAGAGTGGGTGGTAAGGCAGAGTGTTTTCTCCTGAGAACATACTAAACCTGGCAAATCTTCTGGCACGTAGGGTGGAGGTCAGCGGAGCTGGGGCAGGAGTGACAGGGCAGCACAGGAGCTAGCTGGATGGTGTAGAGGAAATGTTTTCCCTGGCAGCAGGGGAAACTACACTTGTAACCGAGCTTCAGAGATGACAGAAAGAGGCCAGTTTTCCTAGAAACAAGAACGGATTGCATGGAATTGATTGCAATCCAGGAAGCCACTGAAAGTTGCGGTAGAAAGCAAGATTGGTGGAAAGGGGGCTGATTTATAAGACGGATGTATCTTCCTCCCATGCCCAAAATGCATGACATTAAACTCAGAGCCCTTAAGAATATGGAAACCTTGTCTTTTCTTTCTTGTCTCCAGCTGAGCCCAAGCTGGAGCCTTTTTTAGCAGGTTTTACTATTAAATCCTCATGTCCAGAACCATTGGTGTTCACTTCCTTTATCCCATCATATTATATTCATTGATCTTGTCATCAGACAAGAAATTTTTGAGTCTGATTCCTGTAACAACACACTCTGTCTCCTCAGTTAAACTTTTTCCAACCAGATTCCTACTGTATATGCTTTTTTTTGGTCCCCTCTGGCATCTTGTCTCAGTAGATCTTTCATATTTCCCTAGCCTTTTAGGTATAGGATTTTTTTTCCCATGCTCAACATCTCATTGGGTTTGGTCTTTGCTGAATTTTTGAGGAGTGATAACCTTGTACCAATTAAAAAAGCAGAGAGTCTGGTAAATACCAGCATATATGTTAATGCACAAGAAAAGGAAAGGAAGAGATTGGTTGCAGTGCTGCAGGTCTTTCTGGATAAAAATACCTAAGCATGTCTCTTTATGTGGAGGTGTCAGACTTCCACTCAAGTTGAGGACACCTCTGATGACAGTTGTGTTGTCCTGCAATTTACTACCTGAGGGTGCGTGAATTATCGTGGAAAGTCTCGTGCCTTCCAGTAAACACCAGTCCTAACCAAGCAGGACAATAGTTAAGATTTTTTTGTCTCCTTGTGTGTGTCTCCGGGAGTGCATGCAAGCCAAATTTAGGAGTTGGAACTGAAATAATTAGCATGTCATGAACTGAATGTGGCTCTTGCTTGTCTAATACAGGGGTTTGCTGCTTAATTCAGTCATGTTCGTGACTTCACTAAAGCTGCTCTCATGTAGCCTCTTTCTCTTTTTATCCAGTGCAACAAGACATCTTGTTCTAACTGAGGTGGGAATAATGTACAGCCTTCTTTGTACCTGCAATCTCAGCCTGTCTGTCTGAGTTTCACTCTGTTCTCTCAATGGTTGCAGCTAACTCTTTTCTAGTTGAAGACCCAGAGGAAAGACTAACAGTTGTGATGGGCCTTCTTTCACTCTTATTATTCTTTCTGGGACTTGCTTAAGAGGCCTGCAAATCTGGCCCTACCAACCAACTAGGATTACATGTAGCAGCCTTCTAGCTGATTTTATATTGAGCTGGATTCTTTGTTATAGTGGAGATTTGCCTGTGTTGATGGTCTAGGATATAGCAGGTAAAGAATTAAAAGCTGAATCCCTTCAAATTATCAGCTAGTTTTTGGAAAAAACAGTTCTGTGGCTTGATCCAGTGCCTGACTTTTAGTCTCTTTCAGGCCAACAGTTTTAGGCCATCTTTGTCAGCCATTTCAAGGCCCAGTAATGTTTCTTGGAACACTGATAAATCTTAGTCAAATTAATTCTAGTGCCTGTGTCTCTCCTCTCCTCTCCCTACACCAAGGACACAGTGTGTTTTGTCACACCTACATCAAGTCTATCAGTTGCTGCTGCTTGCTCATTATTGTCTACTGTTTCCACTCTTGCTCTCAGACGTTTTGTTTTTTTCTTATCAAAATCAAAGTACAGTCATAGGACATTGTGTTCCTGTAAACAGGTCAGTGCCTCAAGGCCCACACGTCACAGAATAATCTAGGTTGTAAGGGATCTCTGAAGATCATCTAGTCCAAGTCCCAGTAGAGTCCTTCTCCCAGCTGGGACTAATCCCACAGATTAGTGTCCTCTGTGGTTGATGAGCACGAGACTTGCCTGCCTACAGACCACTAATTTAGGTTATCTTTTTGGCCTAAACAAGTTTCTCTTTCTGAGACTCAGACTCTACCACATGGGGCACATCGACCAGCATTGCGATTCCGAATTGTGCTGCCTGTGATCAATCCCATTTATCCACTAAAATATCCTTGGCAATATTATTATTGCTTAACAATATCTGTTGGCTAAGCAGAAATCTTTAGGTTCCCGTTATGCTTTAGAATGTTATTTTTTTCTGTTCTTTCCATTTTTGTTTACTTACTTTAGAAAGGAAACTCTAAAAGTTAATTGTTTAAACAGAAGAGTCTGTGCATATAAAAACAGTTATTACTTTGGTGTTGCTGCAAATTATGGTATAACACCAAAATCTACAGTCTGCACAACTGTAGGGGAAATGCTTGGGAAGAGTTTGGAGCAGATCATCAAACTACGTTTGTTATTTTTTCATAAACTATTTCTCTCTGGAAGTTCAAAAACCACTAAGGCTTTGGTTTTAGACCACTTGCTTGAGAAGAAATGCAAGCAACTTATCATCTGCTTATGTATATATTAGCATCAGCTGCCCTCCTAATCGGAACTGTCTGGATTAATCAAGCAGCTACCTGATTAAAAATTGGACTACAAACTGGCAAATAAATACTGAGTTGTTTTTAATAAGTCAGAGTTTGAGGGGTTTGTGTCAGCACTCTAGCTGCTCTTTGGCAGCTACAGTAACAAGCAGCTTTTTTTTCGTTGTTCAAATAAAAGCAAAACTGCCTTTGAATTCTGTACTCAGAAATTCCTCTCATCTGCCTAATGTTCTTTTTTTAATTAGAAGGATACACATATGACTTAATTAATCAAACCTGTCTTAGGGAATTATGCATTTATTAATGGTTTCTGCACTCAAACACATTATTAAGGGATTTGTGCTAAGTACCTGACATAAAACAGCCTAATTTTGCTTGCTTTGCTTAATGTATTGAGAAACGGCTTGTTGATCAGATTTCAAAACATTCATGCTATGAACTAATGTCCTATTTAGAATGTTTAAAAATGCGGCAATTTGGCAACTGAGTACTCTGGTGGTTTGTATTTAAAATAAAGAAAGCCAGTGCCAGACAAGAAATGAGAAGAATGAAACTTCTTTGACCACAGTGTTGATAGAAGCAAATAAAATAAGAAAGATTGCTCTGATTCAGATTTTTTTTTAATGGAAACAAGAGGTGGAATAAACAGATAGTCTTATCTATTTTTCAAGAACTACAATGTGCAATCTTTTTCTTATGGCTCATTTTCTAGTTTAAGCACCACTTCTTTAGTCTTGTCCTGCTTCACAGCACATCCCTATGGAGGAGAAGTCAGGTGGGTGGAAATACAAAGGCACTTATAGCTGTTGTTTTTCCAGATGCTAGCCTGGAGCTCACTATCACTTGTGCCTATGGGGGCCTTTCTGTCCAGATATGTCCACTTTCCCTGTGGCAGCATGGGGGAAAAGAGTTCTCCAAAGTCCCCACATTAAGTATTTAGTGTCTTCAGGGAGCATGCCCACACTTTCCAAACTTCTGCATGAATCTGCCTTCAGTAATGTGCCCACATCTTGTCCTGTTTAATATCAGCTATCCTCATTTTTGCCTACATGTGCAACTGCAGTGCATTACATAAGAAGAATCAGCAGACACTGTCTTTAATAAAAGTCATGCTGTTTTGCAGCTAATTAAGGTATTTTATGTTTATGAAAGTGTTGCACTGGTTGGTGTCTCCCTTCAATTAGACTGTTAGGTTTTCCCAAAATGGGGCAAAGGGAACTTTCCAATTCCCTGCTTTCCAAGGCCGGGCACACGATGATCCTCATATCAGTCTCCATGGATGTTAGAGTTGCTCCACCTAGTTTGAATGGCAAGTCTATGAAACACTGAAATAGCAGCTTTTCAAGGAGCTTAAAGCTCTGTTTCCATTCTTGTTAAACTGAAAGTAGTGCTTGCATGGGTGTGCGAGTGAGTGCCTGCTATATTGGGGGGAGACTGAGGAAAACCAGGAGCTAATCTTTAAGGTCCGATACTTCTGACTCTTACCAGCCAAGATGTAAGTTTATTGTGTTTCACATGTGGATCAGTATTGCATGTGGGAAGGAGTTCTCCAGCTATGCTGTTATGGCCCTTATGTGAAAGCAAGTGCAAGGACTTTCTAGAAAAGAAGATGGACCTACCCTGGTATGATCAGGAATAGGGATTTCACACTACTGGCAAATATTCCACATTTGTGGACTGTCATTCAGCAGGACAGGCTGGCTCCTACTTGCTTGGGTCTGGGCCTGAGTGTGTTCAGTCATTAGGGGTTGGGTATCTTATCCTTTCTGACATCCTGCCTAAGGCCAAGAGATCATGTTATCTCAACATGGTCCTACCCATCTAGGACAGGCAGATTGCTTAAACTGATCCTGTCCAGACCTCAGGTTTTGTAGGCACTGCAAGCTGCAGCTCTCCTGCCTGGGGTTAACGTGAAGGATCCCTGTAAGAAGGGCTGATTATTGCACTAGGTAGTCCAACAGAGCTACACAAAATAAAATACTTCTGAAAGATTCAGTCTTCTTGCTGTTCTTAATTATTTTCAAGTCAAATTTACTTAAAATTTGGGATCTCCCTCCCCTTTTCTACCTGCTGTGTGTTCCTCCTTTGAAACATGAAGTCTTAACTCCTCTTTCTGAAATACTGGGTGAGTGCCTCTCTTTGTAACTTAGGTCCCATTTGTCAGTTGTCAGGTGATTTGTTACTCAGAAGTTTCCCTGAAACTTCCAGGTAGTGGCTAGTAACATTTGTTCAGTGGTATTTGGGGGTAAAGAGAAGCTAGCTAATCTTGACGCTGTCTTCTTTGTTAGCTCAGTTGGACCTATGAGAAAGTGGCAGGGATAGTTTGAAAGGTGTTTAATCCCACATGTGTACTTTGGTCTCATAAAGTGCACATGGACAGTTTCTCCAAATTTTAACTGAAAGCTTGAAAAAGACATAGATAATTTTGAAGAAATAGAAAAGTATCTTCTTAGTGTATGGAAACAGGGGAAAGGGATAGGGAAAGAAAGAGAAAATTGAATTATTTCTAAAGGTTAAACCAGGCATTTTGAATTAACGTTGAAGTCTAATTTCCACCCTTCTGATGGTTTGCCCGTCACTGAATAAGATTAAAGTTATACGGTATCTGAATTCATGTAAATGTTAATGTGTTGACCTTATCCTGCTTACTCCATTTTTTACTTCCCATGGTACTAAGAGTAACTCTCACAGCCTTTCAAAACGGACTCATGTCCTGCTTCTTTAGAGAAAAATGAGAATGAACCAGTCAAGCAAGCTGACAAGTTGTACAGCTGCATGATGATCTGCACTTGATTTATTACCCATCTTGGAAAATGTTATTTATTTATTTATTTTTTCTTGCTTATAGACTTGTAGTCTATAACTGTTTTTGTTTTTGTCTCTCTCTTTTTCTTTTTCTTTTCTTTTTTCTTTTTTAATAAAGGAGTACTTTATACAAGGTCAGTGAGGAACTTTTTGCAGGATCCTGGTGAGAGCCCCATAATCAAGCCATGCTCTTCTAGAATTCAGTGTTGCTTCATTAGTTTTCTTTTCAAAAGAATTCAGTCTTCTGACAATCTTGATCTGAAGCATCTGGTAATTTGCATTCTGAGTAACAAGTGGGCACTATTTTTAGTGGCAAAGACAAAGAAATATTGGACATTGCTTTTTATGTTACTAGAAAATTATAGTATTTGGCTGGAGGCAATTCTGGGAGTTACCTGCCAGAGGCTGTGAAATATTTTACAGACAGTAGACATGGAATTTAAACTTTCATAGCTACAAAAATTATTGTGTCAAGATTAGCCAAAAATGAGACTGTAATTCCTCTAGTTTGGATCATTAGAAATCATTTTGGAGATGTTTGCTCAGAAGACTAGTAAAATTGTGAGCCATGATGTGGAAGTGGTGGTTTATAAATTATGCATATTTTTCATATTATGAAAATGTGTTATACTTCTAGCACAGTTGATACAATATGCCAGGGCATTAAGTCTTTTATTATGATGACTATGGTACATGAGACTTCTTTTTCTTTTATTCTTTTCTTTCTTTTTTTTTTTTTTGCCAATCAGTGTGAAAACTTGTGCAAGTCCAATATTGATAAAATGACCAAACTTAAAGATATTGTTAAATAACTGTAGATGAAGTTGTTTACCTCAGAGAAGAAAAATAATTAGTGTTTAATAGCTCATCTAAAAGATATGTACTGTAGAGGTGAGAGAACTGTAGAGCAGCCTGCCCCCTTGTTAAAAATACTTGAGCACTCTTTTATTACTATAATGGTAAACAAAATAGTCTCTGGTTTTATTTACATTTTTCCCAAGGAACTCCTAAACCCCCCCCCCCCCCCATAGTTATGTGTTTAGAATATGCTGGATGACATGGTGTGTTCCTGAATGAGCTCATTGATGATTTTCTGGCTGTAATTGAAACTTGGTAGGGCATTTCTCCTACCTGGAATGCTAATGTCTGATGCAACTTTTAACCTGAGATGTCTCATTTTTTCATAAGAACAGACCATATTTGCAAAGTGCATTGTGGGTCTCCTTGCTTCTGATTGCTCAGAGAACTCCTTGACACAATCTAGTGATATTCTTGTGGCATCTAGCACAATTTTTTAAGTGGAAAAACAAAACTAGGAAAATACTTAATCATTTTAACTGTTTCAGTGGTGGCTGCTGTCTCTGAAGGTGGCTCTCCTTCTTTCCTTTTGCTTCCTCTTTTAACATAGCAGTGGCCTGTACTGGAGCCAATTAGGCTGGCTCCAGCTCCCTGTTTCCAGCTGTTTTTGCAGGCGTCCAAGCTCATCTCCATAATAAAGTTTGGACATCTGTGGCAGCAGTTGGAAGCAGTGAAGTAGAGCCAGCGTTGCAAGGCTTGCCAACTTTCTGTGGAGAACTTGTAAGTGGTCTGCAACCTCCTCATGCTGTACACACCAGGGCTTGAGAAGTGCTGCTTCAGCCCGTGAGTATCTCTTCATGGCCATGCTGGCCCTTGCTTGCTTGGTGCTGGTGGTGTGAAAGGAGACGTGTGGGATGCAGCTCGCCAGCCCACTTGCTCTCTCAGAGTCAGAGTTTAGCTTTCTTGGAGCACAGAAGCAGCAGTTTAGTCAATGCCTAATTCAGCTTGGCTTCAGCAAAAGGTATTTTCATTGGCAGTGGCAGAAGTACACAGGAAAATAAACTGAAAGATAAATAATATGTGTACGGCTCATTAAACTGGGTCAGTTGTCAGCAGCTGGGCACACCAGCAGGCTGCACTGGGTGGGTGCGGGCAGAGCCTGCGGACCACGGGCACAGCATGGATGGCTGCATGCCTCAATTTGTGCAGCGCCCGAGACGGCAGCTCTCGACAGAAGTGTGAGTTGACTCTGGTTTTCTAAGGGACGTATTCATTCAGGAGCCCGGAGATAATCTTTGAAATGGCACTGCTAACTACTCCACTGCTTATCTCTTAAGCACACAGTAGAGAAAGGGAAAAAAAATAAAACCCACTTCCTTTTTATAAAGATGTGCACTGGTTGCTGCGAGTGTCATCTGTGTAGGCTGAGTTTGCTTTGTGGGCAGAGATTCAAGTATTGCTGTTCTTTCCCACAGTTTAGCTGTTGCATGATCTGTCAGACTACTCACTGTAAATCTTTCACAAGTGTACCCACAGATACACCTTTCCATAAGTAAATATATGGAGTCTTTTTTTTCTTGAGTGTGTGTACAAATACAATAATGTTGATGGATCCCATTAGCAAAACACCCTTTCCTTTCTTGCTGGGGTTTGTTTAGTCTGGGTGGGAGTAATAGAATTGCAGGAAAACTGGCATGACTGTAATTTTGTATATCAACATGCTTGTTTTCTCTGCCTCCCTCCTGGTCAGCAGAGAGGACTTGAAAAGATTTTAAAGGCTTCTACAGGATCTCCTCTACATTTCAATACACATGGACGCAACTTCTTGCTGTCGCTATCCCATACACTCTTCCTTTAGTAAATGTCTCAAAGCATTTGGAGGTGTAGTTTAAACAAATAGAGTTGTCAGGTTGTCAACCAACGCCCTAGGTACACCTAGAGAAGCCAAGCAGGAGAGTGCCTCAGGACAAGTGATTTGGGGGTATGAAAGCTGGGTGTCCTGCTTCTGGACCTTCAGATGAGGTTCACTGGGTATCAAATTGTATGAAAGCTGTGTAGGTGGATATTACTGAATTGCAAGTCAGATCTGGATTCTGAAAATGTCATTGAGCTCATACAAGCACTGCTGGTTTTAAAGCCCTGCTTTACTTTACTCTCCACTCTCTGTGGCTTGCAATTGGTGAGCTGAGGCACATCATTGTTCCTACTTCTTTATGAATAAAACTTTTAAATAAAAGACTAGCAAACAACGTTATGAGAGGCAGTGCTTTCTCAGCATGCAAGTGTCCTTGCTCATATTCAGAAAATGGATGCTCTGACTGCAAATATTTGTGGAAACAGAAAAAAGATAAAGATAGATGACTGAAAAAGCAAATATGGCTGAACTGAGCCAGCTATGTGTTTCAAAACTGGTATTTGCAAACAAGACCATGCAATATTCAGCTAAAGTTACTGTAGAGACAGCAGCTCAGCATGCTGTTAATCATTATTGAGAATTAAATTCTTCTTGAATAAAAAGAGAAAGAAAGTTCTGTTTTGTTTTAAAACCACTTATTTTATGTTCAAGTATCTCAGTCTGGCGTTGGATTAAACCAGTTTTCATCTAAGGGACCAAAGTTCAAAGCTTTTCAGTGATATTTTTAATATTAGGATTTTTGGCTAGTGTTGGAAAAGTTTTGCTTGGTATTTCTTTAGGAATCTTAAAGCATCTGCTAAGAATATTTTCTTCTTTCACATACTAAAATGGTCTTGAAATGTAATGTGTGATTAAATTTATATGCCCTCTCATTCTCTTCACATGGAAAAATACCAATTTAGTGCACACATCTTCTGCTGGAAATGTTTGACAAAAGCTAATTTGGCTCTGTAGTGTAATGAAATGAGGTTACTGTTTGCCTTTGTTGTTGCTGTTGTTTTAAATAAACAATCGGTTAAATTACCAAGACTTGAGGGGGAGAAAACAGCTGCTTTTCAACGTACTGCAAAATTTCTGTCTTGACTTCCTGGTTTACTTGGCAAGGTTTTTAGATCAATGTTTAGATAGGAAAACATCCTGACCAGCTGAAACCCCTTGTGTTTCCAAAAGACATTTCTAAAACAAGCGATTATTTCACAAATAAGTACATACTGCAGTTGTTGGAAATATGTACCATATGCTTCCCTAGGGATGAAACTTTTACCTGTAGATACCGAAGTGCAAATAAAAGTGCTTGAAATAAAAGATGGGGCAGAGAGATGGAGAACCCAGATATACCACAAGAGTTCTGAAAACAAGCAGACTGTCCAAAAATGCTGCATTGTTTATATGGTCCGGGGAGGACCCTGCTGAGGCCAGGATGACCCTGGTGGGCTGCAACTCAGCCCATGCTGAGCTCTAGGGCTCTGAATTGCTCCGCTTCTTCTAATGAGGATGCTTCACAGAGGTGGTCAAACCACACACCTGCCCAGAGAGTTTCCATTTTTCAGGCAAATCCATCGGGCACTGGAGATTAATTTTCTTCTTAGGTCAGAGGCCAGCCAAACTTTCTGGTTTGCGAGGCTCGCCGTGGCTTGGGGCCACCTTCGTCCCACTCCTGCCGGCTGATGCGCCAGGCAGGGGCAGAGTGTGGTCCCTGCCCCAGGGCTTGCTTGGCTGCTCCTCCCACTGCTCTTTCTCCTCTCAACCTACCTCTGCTCTTATTAATTTGCACTAGCGATGGAGCAAAAGGAAGCAAGCGGTGGTTTCGTCCTTGGCTGTTGCGCTGTGGCAAAGGTGCCGGGCTGAGGCTACGGGAGCTAAAACATCTCCTGTGCTACTGCACATCTCAAAAGCAGTGATGGGATGCATTAAGTAACCCTGGGCTGGGATGCTGCCACCCCTCCCTGTCCCAGGTTTTCACTCGGCTAATATTCTAGGCTTCCTGCCAGCTGGGAATTTGAAACGAAAATCTAACCTGCCTAATTGAGGAAAATGAGAGGAGCAGTCAACTGGTTCCTCCTCATTTACTGTTACTGTCTTAGTGGGATATTCAGTGTGGGGAGTTCAGCTGACTGGGCCACAGCAGCTTTATCTTGCAATGATAAGAGCAAGGATGCTTTTTCTCCCTTTCCATGCAATGCAACTATTATCCAAAATATAGTTATTTTGTATATGTATTATCCAGTATAAATATTCTTACAATAAAATTGCAAACTAGTGGTGCTGCGAACTTGTAAATCTCCACAAAATCAAAGCTGTGTTCATGGGCCCTGGCTCTCCATGCACAAATTATAGAGCAGGGCATAAGCCAATGATCAAACGTCAAGGTAAATTTAAATATCCTGAGTCTGTATAGATTTTTGTTGAACCACGTGATATTCATGTGAATAAGGAGAGATAGAGGAAAGGAGAAGCAACTCTGCGTGAGGGTGGCTTTTTAAATGTGGTCTTTACAGCCATTTGTAGACTTGCCCTTTAGGTGGATGAGACTATATATTGTGTCTGTTGTGTTACATTTCTGTATGTTCTAGAAAACTAGATGGCTAGGGATGATATTGCAATCCTTCTACATAGTTATCTTTATGAAAAACTTCAAACAGTCAAAATCTGTTAATATGTAGGATTCATTAAAAAAAAAATAGTGTCCATATTCATATGATTATCTGGCAATTTTTTAAGACCTTGGAGCTTTGAAAGAAGCAAAATCTGGATGCACCTCATCCCTTCAGTCCCTATGTTTGATTTGAAAATCAGTATTTTATTTGCCAGTAAAATCTTTCTTTCTAGGTTAAAAAAGAAAAAGACATCTCTGCTTTCTCTGTTGGACTAAAGTTACCTTGAACATTGAGTGTTTCATTACCCCAGCCTGACATTTGAGCACTTCAAGAGCAGAAACATTCTGGCAGAGTCACAAGCACAGTTGGTACTCAGTAATGTGTTATATTTGTGATAACCGATTCTCAAATATGTCTGCACAATCTCAAGCACTGTACAAGTGAGTAAAGAAGACTAAAAAAGATTCATAGCACTTCTTCAATAGCATAATTTCAGTGAAGTCCCATGATGAGTGCATTTTCTAAGTTACCAGCAATCAAAATGTAATTAATTGATTATTTGTTTGATTGACAATATAGGCCTTTCCAGGGTATAAGGCAAGGATGTAATATTAGCTTCCCTTGCTCCGTTAGAGCCTTAATATCTCTCTTAAAGCTGTTTTAGGACAAATATCTGAAGATTTCTGTGTTCGTTTTTGTTAGTACTGACCTTGAATGTGCAAAGGCTAAATAATTTTCTCTTAGTTTAAGAGCAAAATTCCCATGGGATATTTTCTGGCATATCTTTGTGGAAAGGATAGAATAGCTAGAGAAGGATGTTACTGAACATACAATCTTGGTGCACAAAAAGTAAATCATACCTTCTTAATGAGCTTATGCCTCTCTAAATATTGCAACTTGCTTCAATAATTGTTACAGTATTGCAATAATTTCCACATACATTTTCTAAAAATACTTAAAAAAGAAAAAAATCCTGAAAATACTTCTGAGATTTAGCTGTTTTACAAATAACAATAACTCTTAGATTTCTTTTTTTATAAAAGATATCCACCTCCATTTTAAAGATGAGAAAGCTAAGGCTAAAAGATTTCATGGCTTTGCTAAGACTAGATGAAAACTCAGCAGCAAAACTCTGATAATTATAAAAGTTTAACTTCAGCAGTGTAACATCAACTTTATAGCAGGGAAGATGACCCAGTGGTTGGCGTGGGTTTGAAACACCTGGTTTCAAATCCTCAATATATCAGATGCTTCCTTCTCTTAGGAAGCTGGTTAGACCCAGATCTATAAAGGGACTTTAGTAGAATTAGGTATCCAACCCAAAAGTGCAGTCCTCAGCTCTGTGCACAAGTTTCCAGTCACCTTTTGTTTTTGTCAGTAAAACTACTCAGTCATTAGAGTTCTGCCCAAAAGTATTTCAGTGTTGTTACTGCAGAGAGTGCAGTGCCTGAGCTCAGTGCCTGAGCCTTGTCAGGATACCAAAATACACTTTTCCCTGTGTCTTGCTTCTTTCTCCCCAGGCACTATGTCCTGTCAGGCTTGGTCTAGTAGACATGTTTTTAAAAAAACTAAAATAAACTTATGGAGCTGGACTTCACAAGCAATCCACTAATGACTACTTCTCTCTCTCTTTTTCTTTCTTTTTATAGAGCATAGTTGGAACAATCCAAGTGCTCCTTTTATGCAGTATCCTAGTTATCTGGCACCTTCCTCAAGAGCAGGAGACCTAAAATCTCTGGCCTCCTTGGCCTTCTCTCTTCCTTTGGTATTAAGTTACGAACCAACACTTAATACAGAATAACGTAACATTTGTTGGACCAAGTAGAACAAAAGTGACTGTCTAGGTGGGGGATGGAGAGGAAGGCTTGAGTTCCAGTTTCTGCTCTTACTGCCAGAGCTATGTACCTATTTTATATTAAAATTATTAGAGAAAATATTAATATTTATATCTTGAATATGGAACACAGGATGAGGACTCTGCTATTTCAGGAAACTTAATCATATAAGACTGTTCATAAATTTTTAAAGTTTACTATTAAAATTCGAATAATGCTGAATGCCTCACTGCTTTTTAGTCATTCACTTGTCTCTATAAAAACTGTTCTTGGAGGGGATTTATTCATTAAACTGGACAACTTAATGATTTTACATGTTTTTATTTTGTGTTTTGGACATTAATTGTTGGTGGCCTCACTTCAGTGAACTGTCATCTGCGTTTTGGTTTTGGTGCCTGCTTTGAGCGGGATTGTTCTTTTCATGAGCACAAATGTATTTTCAAAAAATTCTTATTGTTGGCAATTATCTACAAATAACATAGAAATCATGCCAAACTCATTTCACTGGATGAAGAAGAGATGATTGTTGTAGTTAACCTATTCTTGTTTGTTAGTTAATTCACAGGATGTGTTCAGAACAACTACTTTTGTATTCTCTTTTTTTCTCCAAATCAAAAAATAAATAATACTGAACATTTTTAAAGTGGAACATCTTTCTAGCAGCTGGGAAGTGTCTTGTATTCGCTATCATTATCAATAATTTTAGAAATCTCTATTCCGCTAGACCACACAAAGATTGATTGTAATTTTACTTTCAACTACTGATGACTGAAAGAAATAGCTGTGAGAATTATAGGCAGAAAATGTTTTTCATGTGCTATGTTTATGCAACTCAGAAATAGAGTGGGATTTCAAAAGAGCTTGGAGGTGGCTTCTCTCAGCTCTCCTTGAAGTTCTGTTCAATTTTTTCCCCCCCCCTCCTCATTGGAAGAAACTAGGCCAGTCATGAGCATCTGAAGGAACATATACCAGATCCTACTAATCCAGAAATGATGAATTCCTGTTCTGGGACTCAAGTGAGGAAAATGATGGACAAGCAGTTGCCAGCCATCTTTGAAACACCTTCAGCTCACTTTGCTGCTTGCCAAACTAAGCTCTTCCTGACAACTCAATGATGATACAAAATCCTTGGGAGCTGAGATTACAGTGCCTCTGAGGAGAAAGAGGACTAAGCCATTGGAAAAGTCGGGAGTGACTGAGGAAATAATACTGAATATATGAACGTAGACACAGAGAGGTATGCTGAGGACGTGAAGCAGCTTTAGATACCAAATTAGCACAGGTCAGTGTGCTGTGTGTGCTCCAGATGACATGACGAGAGAATTGCTACTGTGCAGTTGAATAGTTTTCTTCTATTCTTCCTATACCTGCATACATACCCTCTTTGTTTGTCAGTCTGAAGTGTGTGTCTTTCCGATATTACTTTGGGAATGGGTGGTCTCTTACTAGATTTGTATAGTTCCCCTAATAATGGGACTTCAATATAGGAGCAATATTAAGGGGCTTTCAATAAAAATAATACCTATCTCTGATAAAGATGAGAGGATCTCCTTGAGTATTAGCTAACCCAATCAAATATTTACTGTAGGAAATGCTATTTACAGAGGAATATTGACCGTGTTATCTGAGTCATATGCAGATTCAGGTTCCTAAGATTTGCTGCTGTCAGCTGCCATAGCTCCCAACCCTTGTTACCATTTCACAGATGAAGAAGTTCCAACTCTTCTTCACCCTGTTGGTGTGGGAGGGGTGTCTTCTGTATTCCCCTTTTTCTGTCAAAAAATTCATAAGGATTCTTAGTCTCTAATACTAGTAGCTCCCAAGAGTGATTAGATTTGAGTTAATAGTCTGCCTTTTAGAGGTACTAAGCATTCATGCAGACAGGGATCAAATATTTAAAAACTCGATAGTCTTCCTTTTGCTGTTGTGCTGAGGATATGCAGGTAACTCATTATCCACTCCTAGCAATGGTTTAATATTCAGATGTTTATCCTTAGAATCAATGCTGTTTGGCACCATCATCTTTCTGATCTTTGCAGGATCAAGACTGCTCTATCTACTTTTCTTAGCCCCTTCTGTCCCTTTTCCAGTAATATTGCTCAGTGAGGTGATAATTTTCTCTTTTTCAAATGAAATCTGTGTCCACAGTTATACATTGCTACAAATAAGAGTCCTGATCCTGAAGGACGTATATATGCAAACTTCAGAAGTGGCATCTGCAGAGTTTCTGTTCAAACTATGGCTCTGTGTCACTGCTGGCAGCAAATTAAATTTAGGTAAGTTTACTGAAATAGCTGGGCTATGAATGTTACCCGTTATGCAAAGAAGTGTAAATGTGGGCAAATGAAACCAAGTAATGCAAAATCCAAAAATCATTTTATGAGGTAATTCTTACGCAGTTGGTGAGTGAGATCCAATTGGAATGTCTCGGGGAGAAACTTCTGGGGAAAACTTCTCATGGTTTGCTCTTGCGGTGAGCCTGGAGGACATGAATATTTGCACTTTCCAGAATCACATACTGAGAAAATCTTTGCTTTCTGTCTCACCCCTTACATACCAAGATAAAAGTTCTCTGTGACGTTTCAGCTTGTTATCAAAAACTGCAGAAATATTCTTGTCAGAGGTCAAAATTGTTGTAAATAATTAGTCGTACTTTAAAGTAGATATCTGTACACACAATATGATTTGGTACATTAAGGAAAGAAAGAAAACAACCCAGCCTGAAAAGCCTCTCATCCATGCCTTTTTAATATGTTAGATTTAACAAAATAATCATTATTCTACAATGGCCCCGTCTTGTAAATTTCATTTTAAAAGATTGTTTTTGGAATTTTTTTTTATCCACTGCTGTAGAGATTGAAAAATGTCAGCCCCAGCCATTCTTGATTTCCTACTCTTTGCAAACACTGTATTCATCTCTTGGCTATATAATATACTTAAAAGCCAGGTCAGGATAGCATGACCCTGTGTGGTGCTAAATAAATTGCAAAATGCCAGATTTGGGCCCTTTTTCTAAATTAAAGATAGGCTGATCAAGGTTTTGGCTTACAAGTGTATTAATGACCTTGTATTTTCTTCCCCTCTTCTATTTATAGCTTTAAAAGTATGCCCCATGAGCAAAGTTTCAGCAGAATTAAAACTGCGTGCAGTGGGAAAAACTCTGCTTTCATTTAACTTAGTGTAGGAATTTCAAAACCTTTAGAGTGCTTGCTTTCACCCTAATTCACTGAAAAAAAAAAATCTTTCAAGACTTTCAAGAAACAAAGACTTTCAAACCATATTCTCAAGCAGAGGAAAGATGATACAATTTCTTTTGTTCACCTCTGATGCTGAAACTTCGGTAATTGGAAACTCAAAACGGTTGTTTAGTGGTCCAGTGTTCAAAGGTGCATTTAACATCTGCGTATGAAGAATATGTTTGTTTTTCCATCTCACAGGATACAGGATTCACTGTCTAAGTAAATATATCTCTGTATGCCAGCTCCAATCACATTCATGCTGGTCTATAGATGTCTCCTTTCGTAGTCTCCTGCTTGTATCTTGTTTTAACAGTTTCCACTAGATAAAGATGTAATACCTTTCTGCAGGTCAAATAATCCTTAGAAGTCAGAATGGTCCAAGGAAACAGCGCACTGCTTATTTTATTGATTGTATCAAACAGAAACTAAATCTCCCTGTTCCATTCTGAAAACAAGTGCCTGTGTTGGATTTTGTAGGCAGCATAATCATTTATTTGCATGTTTCCCTCAAAACAAGGTGCTCTCTTCTGGAGATGAAGCAAGAAAGGGCTAAACTAATTAACTAACCAGCAGTGATCTACAGTCTCAGCACCCTGCATTCCTGAAGATTTATCCCATTTTGAATTCATTGCCATTTCCCTCCAGGGAAATAAAGATTGCTGCCTATTAAAGATGGGGACAGAAAAAGGCACCTTCACTGGAGACAGCCTGTACAAGAAAATAATACTGTAATCATTCCCTCCAATCAGCTGAAAAGGATTAAATCTTCTGCTTCTAAAGTAATGTTCCAATTGAGCCTTGGGGAAGAATAATTCATGATTAGGAAGAAGGCTGGTCTAGCAAATGTGAACATTATGTCCATTACTTAAACACACTTCCTGGGCTGACTGCTAATGTACCCAGGGGACCTTGCAGCAGCAGCAACTGATAGGAGCAATGAAATAGGCCGACAAGGACAAGAAGTATTATCATCTGCATTCAACAGCACTACATAGACTTTACCACTGTTAAATCACTGCCTTTGGTAAATAGCCCAGATAACTCATTTTAATAGAAGAATTCTTCTCTTCTTTATGTGTATTAAACAACAGACTCTTATGAGCTGTGGCAGTGTATTGATTCCTGGGAAAGGCAGCGTGAATACCAATTCTGTAATTTATGCTGTTTTGTGGCTCTGGCTGTATTTGTTATGCATAGTGTATTAAACATTCAATAGCTCAATTTAATCTTTGCAGCCAAATTGCACAGCACATCATGCCAGATAGTGGTTGTTTCATATACACAGCCCATCTGCTTCCTGTTCTATAATTCATTCAGCAGGCGAAGTTTCTGGCAGCCTCAGGCTACCATATATATGTGTATGTGTGCGTGTGTGTGTAAATATGTATATATTATATATATATATGTATGTACGCATGTGTGTATATATATCTCTCTCTGTAAAATACACAGACATGCACATGTATACCTAAGGATACCAGAAATGTTTGGCATTCACTCGGTTTTCGGTGTTACTCTGTGATCATACACATCACTAGAGTCTGCACAAGAAAATAGTGTCCTTCTGTTTTTAAGGGAATTGTGTGTGTGTCTGGGGAGGTCTTTCCATCTTCCGCTCTGTGGGTATTTTCAGAAGCTACTGGTAATTCAAAGTAGATAAAGCTAAAATGAACAAAGCACTCTTTTATTCTAGGAAAAATAGCTCTTTCCAAATAGCTCCCAGGGTGTACAAGTCCTGAGTATACATCTATTTCATAGTCTTAACCTGTGCTGTCTCAAACATCCCACTCAGTCTGTGTATGTCCACTGTGCATGCAGACACAACGTGTACTTCTCAAATGAAATGCTTTGAAGTTGTCCTAACCATCACAGTGGGGCAACAGGTTGAAGCCTGAGCTTCAAACTCCTGCTCTGCTGCTGGGCATGAAATCCCAGCTGGCAGCGATGCTGCAGACATCCCATGATTCCCCTGTAGTGGAGGTGATACCTGAGGTTTCTTACTTGGTTTTCAGGTGCTTTCTGTCTGGAAGCTGTGATGAGCTGTGGGCTGTTAAGTGTTTTGGTATTAGCGGATGGGAGGTATTCTTAGGTGGTTTCATTTTGTTAACTCGAAGTGCGTTCCTCCTTTATCTTCAAGGTACTCTTTTGACATAAAAATTTGCTGTGCTTTGCTTCTTGCTTATATGGCTTCCCTATAGCAGTTTACTAGTAGTTTGTGGCATCTGTTGGGAACTGAGCACGGTAACCTGGCATGGGGAGGTAACAGGGGCTCTTCTGTAGGTGAACCTAACTATCTACGGGTAGCTGCTGTTAATTGCCTCACAGTTAACTGCCTTTGAGTTTGGGGCTGCACTGTTAAGGGCTGAACAAAGCTTTCATGAGATGGTCTGTGCTGAAAGGATCTGTCAGTTAAGACAGGTGATACTGGTTTGGGGTGGTGGAGCTGCTTGCTGAGGTCCTGCCACAGAACTGGGAACTGAACTGGTGTCTCCTGAGTCCTACTGGGGGAACTTCATAGCAATTTTCTCTCTCAGCCCTCCTCCTGCAGACAGCAGGAGAGGAGCCTATCAGCCTATTTTATAACAAATATTTGGGAATTAGAAAGAAGGTCACAGTTTCTATTTGAAATTTCTTAATAAGAATTTTTTTATTGTGGGGATATGGTTCAGAACCGGCACACCTCAGCTGTTACAAGCCTGGATGATCAGATGTATCCTTCAGCTTGTGTTCAGCTAGAAAAACAAGTCAGGTCTATTTTATAAATGAGTTTGTGCTTGCGCCACTAGGAGCACGAGTAAGACATGCTCAGCTTCTCTGTTACTTTTCACTTGACCAAGAGAGTGCTTCATAGTAATAAATATTGAACTAATTTTCCTTTGTTAGAAGCTGCTCAGCTCAGCTAGCAGGATGTAAGTGGGTACCAGGCATCAATACTTTTAAAATAAATAGACCCAGGAATAGCAGTTTCCTCACCATTGAAGTTGAGAACTACTGAAATGACAAACTACAAGAAAAACAGCTTTACCTAAAAACGATCTGGTTTGCTGAACTCATTTTCTTTGGGTAAAAACAACAACATTAAAAATGTCCAGCACATGGTATGGAAAACTCTTTTATGTTATATATCTGAATGAGTAAGCAGCAATGGAAAATGACCCTGCTAAAGTTAGATAGGGAGAGAGGTTAAATAGGTAAGAGGTAGGAACAGAAACCAAGTCCTCTTGCCCTGCTCTTGCTACTAAGCTGTTACTTCCTCTTGCGTTATGATACACGCGGATGTGCGAACTGCACAGTTCATTGCAAAAACAAAAAACTACTTTTCTCTTTTCAGTGGGGTGCAATATTAACGGCCAATTTCCATCTTCCTTTCATGCTTATTTTATAGTGGCATGCATGTTCAAACACAGCGCTGTTAAATTAAACGTTTTTTATAGGAAAACTACAGATGATTCAGTTTTAACTACTTAAGAGCTGGGTACAGATAGCTTCAGTCCACATCACTGAACTCACTTAGCACACTAAAAGGCACTAAATTAACTTAGTGTTTAATGATAATTGGTTATTTCTTGCTGATTTATTTGTTGCAGTTGAGCTGGGCTGTTATAGGCCCAGCCATGCTAAATTAGTTCCTGTAACTTTGAAAACAATAGTTTAATGACTAAATCGTGCAAGTATTAAGATTTTTCTTTTATGCAGCTTCCTGGGTGAGCACAGAGATAAGAGTGTGAAGTGAGCTGGTCATTTTTCTCCAGTAAATTTAAAGGAGTCCATTAAAAAAAAGGTGTATATATCAGATTTAGAAACCTATATATAATGTATTACATATTTTTTTGTATAATATGTGATAAAAGAGACTTTATGACTTTTAGTGTTATATCACAATATGCAATATAACACATATCATGTTATATCATGAGACATAGCACCCAGAAGCTTTGAGCACTGAGGTCTTGTTTTTTAGCTTTTTTTTTTTTTTAACCTTTATGATAGCACGCAGTTACCTTTAACTGTCTTACCTTTAACCATGGCTCATCTGCAGATTCATGTTCTCATAGAGCCAGGTGTAAGGTCTAATGGTGGGAAGAAAATGATATATCCAGTATCGCCAAATGTTCTGTAAATACATAGTTTTCAGAGAGTCTAAGACTATGATAAAGTTGCTTGAAGCACATTCCTTATCCCAACTGTGTCAGATTGACTCGCTGCTCAGGTTATGGCAGAAGAAATACTTTGCAAGATGAGTAAAGTTTTCTTTAAGATATGTATTTAGTGATTGTATTGTCTAACAGATATCATCTAGCTAGGACTGATCTAAACTTATATCACTATGTGTTTTCCAAAATATAGGGCTTTTTGTTTTTATATCCTGTGGAAAAAGTACATACCCATGTGCTTGTTTGCCTCAAAAAAAAAAAAAAAAAAAAGGTGCTATAACTGACTCTTCGTATAATTCATTAACTGACCATACCAACTCATTACAAATACAATTCATTGAGCGGGAATTGTACTAGTAAGCTGAAAGGGAAATCTGGTATCTGGTTAGATTTAGAAGAGGCAGGTAGTGCTTACCAGCTGTGTCTGAAGGGTGTGTGAGTGTGTGTGAGATGAGGCTAGTGCATTGCGCCGCGCAGGTTTGCTGTTCTCACGGTGGCCGGGAGATGGGAAACCTCCAGCTGACGGACCTTGGGTCAGGGCTTAATCCTGTACCTGTAGATGGCCATGCTTTTGTTACCTTCCCGGGACTGAGATTTGACCCCATTGCTAGGCAGCTCTGTCTAATTGCCTCTCTTCTCCCCAACCCCAATCCTAATTTGAGACTTTCGGAAAGACAGAGCAAATGCTTTTCCACTCTGGAAGCAAAGTCGGTAGTTTCATGGAGATCAGATAAAGTCCAAATCTTTGGCTACTAGCAGACATGAATCCTGGCCCTAAATTTTACTTTTGTCATTGTGGCTGGACTCTGCTCTCTGGCATGTTTCTGCAAAAGGCATGCAACAATGTGACCTGAGCACATAACTGAGATCTCTTCATAATGAATCAAGCCTGGATTTCAGTAGCTGAGTTGGTAGGTTGGGGAAATATGGAGTGCAGCTGTTCAAGAATCATTACAAGGCAAATAATTTTTCCTCTCTATACTGTTTTTTACTCACTCTGTTCCCCTTATGTATAATTTCCTATGCCATTCCTGTTTCAGTTGAGATCCTGTGACCAAAACTGAGAATCCTACTGATGCTGAGCATCATTTAGCATTCTTTTGAATTAGTTTCTAGTTTATTTTTGTTTGGATCCAAGCATCCAACATATATGGTCAGATGGTGCCATGCAACATCCTTTTCTTCCATAAAAAATGTCATTTAGAAATTATGCAGTAGCTGTGTCTTTCCTCTTTCCTCTTTGTGGCTTCAAATACAACCAGAAAACTTGCACTCTTGAATCACCTCTAGGGTCAAATGCATAATGTAACAGCTTACCTCCTGTTTGATTTCCAAACCCTGGCCCTCTGAGGATATATCTTTATTGTTGTGGTGTTGCCTTGTAGCTCTACAGGCTAACAGATCAATTCATCTTTCAAAGCATTCTATCACCTGTCGATATGAAATTCTAGCAATTACTGAAGTGGAATGGCAGCAAAGCATCTGAAAAACTTTCCCTATTGATTGGTTCATTGCTCCAGAGTATGATGAACTTGTTTAAGAAAAATTGATCTGGCAAATTGATTTTTTTTTTTTTGTATCAAGGAATCGTATGAATGCAATTTAAGTAACAATATTTTTGCCTTGAAGAATATATAATATATATTTGGGGTGTGTGCACATAAAGCAAAAAAAAAAGAAAAAAAAGGAAAAAAGATAGAGGGGATTTATATGGAAGAATTTGGAATTTTTTCTCCAAGATTTATGGGTCACTTTACAAGTTCTTTCAAACTCCTTCTTTACTGTTAAGCACTTACTTTTTTTTTCTTTTAGCAAAATGTATATTAAAAAGTTCCAATATTTAATGAATGCATTCATTTTCCTGAGATGCCCCAGGTCATTTGGGATATGAGCTGTATCCTCATTTGTACCACTAGTCCAAGGTTAGATTTGATTTTTTTCAAAACTAGTTCCTGGTAATGCAGATAGTGAGGGGAATGATTAATTGCGTAACTAGCAAAGTATCTTATAATTCCAGTCTTGCTGCTACATCCATATTCTTGCTGCTTTGTTTTTATTGTAGTGGGAGCTAGAAGCACCCAGCCTGGCCCACGTTGTCCATAATTCCTTTGCACGAGGGTGCTGCTCACACTCAGGGCACTCAATTGAGATAAATGACCATTTATTAATGTAGTCAGATATGGATTTTGCCCCACTCCTTCCACTCACATTAGGGACTTAAAGACTGTGTAAGAGCGAACACAGGTCAGAAGACAGCAATTCTGTTCCTATTCAGAAAAATACCAGAAACCTATCATTCCAACTGAATGCCCAGGATTCACTTGCCCTAAAGCAAGAACTGGGGTTCGGTGCAGCACAGCAGAGAAGGTGCCTTCAATCTGCCCAAGACTGCTAAGCATCTTTCTTTTTTTTTTTTTTTTTAATCCTGTTTTGTCCATTTCTCTCTTAGGTTTGTGGTCATTTAGGCACTTTTCTGTTTTGATGTTTGTCTGAATGCTACTAAGACACACCCAGCTTGTAGGAATCTCCCATGGTACAGTGTAAAACTACTTTCCAAGTGCTAATATTTTTGCTTCAAGTAAGTATTCATGAACGTATTGAAGTTGAGGAGAGAAGACAATAGCACCAGAGCATATACACAACTTCAAGTTGTCAGTTTTGTTATTAAAACAGAGACCTCCTGTTTTCAAGTATTTCCCAGATAGCATGTGGGCTCTTTTCAAAGCAAGCCTCTGCTTTCAGCAAAATTGTTAATTATAGATCATAATAAGCTGTTAAGAGTGAAACACACACATAATTTGAAAGTCAAATGAGGCACAGTACATAGATAAAGCAATTGTTTATTTAAGAGGTGATTAGCAGCAGCAAAACAAGCAAACTGATACTTGAACCTGAAAGAAATTATACCCATTTGGAATCGTTAAACTATTTGCTTATTTGTGCCTTGCAACCAAATGCAAAGGTAAATGCGTAACGATGGGAGTTTTCTCTGCTCTGTGCTAAGTAGCTCAGTAGATACACACCATATTTGACTAGCGTGGTATTAACAGGGTAGCCTGCCAAAGGGAGAAAAAAGGGAAGTGCCTCAGTTTCACAGAAAAACACAACTGAGATTTAAATTTTTCTATAGGACAATAGATTATAAGTCTTTAAAAGGCACTGTAATCACTGAATGAACCAAACAGTTTGCCTTGGGTAATTATGCCTTTCAGTTTCTTTCACTTTCAAGTTTATTTCTTTAAATGTTACAGGGCGTGCTTGTTTGCCATGTCAGGGTGTTAATCTCAGTGCAAAATACTGTGATTTTCTGTGAGGGTAAGTGAGCCCGGAAACATTCTGAGTTCAGCTCCAGCTGAATGCCATGATGGTAATCCAATCTAATTTTACATTTAAATCGGCAGTTAACTGGCTGTTTAATCTGACTCTCATGGGACAGCAATTACACTCGAAATGCAAAATGTTGCTTTAATACCGCCTGTATAGTGGTCTTATAAAGTTATAGGATTGTAGACAGTAAAGTTCATATTTATGAAGGCACAAATTGGAGCTATGTGAATGGTTCTGTGAAATCCAAAATGACCCACATTGCTGTGCTTTGAGGTTTCTTCATGAAAAAGTAGAGTACACTTACTTTTAGAATTTTTTGGATGCAGCATGTTTGTAAAAAAACTTTTGTGCTGTGAATGTCTGTGAATTCTGAAAACGAAAAAGAAAACAAAAAGACACTGTGGAAAATAACTTTTAAATTACCTTATTCTTTCCCTAACAGGTGGTTATTTTTTTGTGGTAGTTACCTGTGCCTCCTCTGCCTTTCTTATAGCATCTTTGCAGGCATGTATATTCCTGGAACTTTCTTCTTTCACCTAAACCTTTGAGAATATGGCAAACTATTTGTGTGTTCCTTTTTTTTTCCTCTGTGCTTGCAGACCTTTCTTTAATTTTAAAGGGAGAATGCCACTATTTAGCATCCATTCATCCAGTGTTCTACAAAGACAAAAAAATGACAAACCCCTGAAAATCTTAGGCTCTGGGGAACGTATTTTGTGGCTTCAGTTGGAAAGGCTCCTGTGAGTTGTTTAGTTGGCCCCAAGGTAGTATGAAAAGGGAAAATGTAACACTGTGGTGAGCTGTGCTAACCAGAAGGAGAAAAGCAAAGAAAGCAGGCACCAGCTGATAGCAGGGGAGAGTTATGGGTGGTGTATGCTGCAGAGATGTGCGAGAGAGCTCGGAAATGAGCCTTCCTGTACAGATAGCAGGCAGCTATGTCAGTGTGAGTTGTATGAGAAATTGTTTTTAACACTCTGTTCAGGATTAAACTTTTGACTGAGTACTGAGAAGACACATAAGGAAAAGCAAACAAACGGAGGCCGGTGTGCCATGCAAATGTGATGAGAAAAATATTTTCCGTAAAATTAATAAGTAGAATAAGTAGCAGTGGATTGCTATCTGATAAAGGCGATAGAAGTAGGTGAATGAGTCAGAAAATCTGAAACAGCATGAAATGGAAGCTATGTCCATGTGTGTGTGTTTATTTTTACTTCTGAATTCACTAAGTGTTATGTTAATTAAATTTCTCTTTATGGGTCTGAGATATAAAAATTTTTGCAAATAGAACATTTTGGTTTAAAATATTTGCCCAGCTTTTCCCTAATAAGAAAGGTCTTGTTTCAAAATCTAAGTGTCAAGATTGTAATGATATAGATATTTTTGGATCTGTTTACTGTATCATAACATTGCAAATAATTGACTGAATCTGAGCAGATCTTTCCATTGAAGCCAATCCCCACTGATGTGATAGACTTTGGGAAACTTTTGTTTCCTGTATTCTGGCATATTTGTGTATTAATATTTATCGGGGGTTAAGGATGTCTGGTGATTTCAGAGTGAAAAGTACTATTATTACAAAAATATAATGGTTGTTCTCTCTTCTAGTAATTATTCATCACACTAGTTTAGCATTTCCCAGTCTTACTCTGGGGGTCTCTCAGAACATTAATACTTCTTTCATTTTCTGTTCATTGTAATGAATGTGGTATTAGAGCAAGTCTTAATATGTTCATGTACCTAGTGTTTGTTTTAATTCCGTGACCTTTTGTACATCTTGGCTCTAATTTGGAGAAAGAGCAAAGGAAGTATTTTGTACAATGATAGAATCCATTCTTGAAATAATCTAGTTTTATCAAAAGCTGGAAAAATCCCATGTTTTTCCTTGGAAGTTTTCCAGCTGAATTTAGATAGTTTAGATAAAGGTTTGTATAAAATTTGTGCTCCTAGATAGTGTGATGCTCCTCTATTGCCATTACAAATTGTGGGAATGCTTTGTAGTAGCTTTAAATGCAGCATATATTAGTTGGAATTGCAGGCAAGCAACTGCAGGCATTTTATATACTTACTCCATTTAATGTACTCTGAGATTTTCTTTTTATCTATAGTCAGTCTGCTTCCCTTCCTCCCTCGTTCCTCAATATTAAACTTTCAGGGACTTCTAAGGTTCACCTGAGATAACATAATCACTCTAGCAGACCTACCAAAATATCCTGTGGTTTCTGAGCATTTATCTCCTGACCTTGTCTGCCTGATAAGCAAGGCCAGGCTGTCCAAATTCCCTGTCTCTGTGGTCATCTCCCTCTCCCAGGGCAGTTGCATTGAGACATAACAACTCATCTTCATTAGGACTCTGACTCATAACCCAGTTAACAGTGTCAGGAAGTAGAACTCAGTCCTTGAGCGGATCTGCCTTTAAAGCATGTCCCAACATGTACTGAATGCTATAACAAATGATTCACCAGAGAAGATGTGCATTTCCCCATGCAGATGAGGTGCGGGGGGAGGAGGCACAGAAGGACTGGATTGTTTTGTGAACTTTGTTTCCAGTTTTGGTTTTGAAGGGAAAGAAATTTTGGTATTTAAGAAAGTAAGGAGACTAAATCAAAAGCTAGTCTTTTTTTACCTTGCAAGTTTTTCTGTCGGTATCCCCAGACCAGTACTTTCTGGGCAAATGAATCTGGCCAAAATATATGTTTAGCTGAATGATGGTAAAATGATTTGTGGCATCTATGACTGGATTTGAACTCAGGTTTCCAATAAGAGCCAAGTCAGAACTTTATCCTCCCAGCATAGTACAGTTTGGTTTATTCTGTTTGTCTTTGACTGAAATCAAATGCTTCAAGGATTTTTTGTAAATTGAACTATAACCCATTGCTGACCCTTTGCATAGAAGTTGTTTTTCCCATTATCAGACAGATCTTCTGAGTAACATGTATACAATTAAAAGAAGAGAAGAAAAAAAGAGAGAGCTTCAAGAGACATTTCTATGGGGTAATGTTGAAGGATGCTTTATCTTAAAAGAAATGGGTGGAATCGGAGGTGGTACTGTATTTAAAATAAACTGGTAACTTTCAAGTCGCTATGGAAAAATCTGTTTCAGATATCTGTCGGGGAGGAGACATTGCATAAACCAGAAATGAAGTTTTTATATGACCTCTTTCATTTCTCTGTATTAGTGTAAAATTTTTATTTTGCGGATAAAAATGTACATTTCCTTTTATTCTGAAGGCAAAATTGTGTTGTACTCAAGCTAAATTTTGTCAAATGTTTTTTATCCTACAGCTTTTGTAATTACTTACTTTTTGTCCTTGTTTGCCAAAGTGAGCTTGAATGTGCGTAACAACCAAATGATTAGCATATGGCTAACTGGAAGTGTGTTGTAGGTGGATGGATATGCTCTCCAAATGGATTATGGCAGGGATCTTCAAACTAGAAAATGGGAATTAGAGGCTCGAAATTCTGTTGATATTCAACTGGAGTTGGACATTTAATTCCCATGGAAATCCCACCTAAGTGCAATTGAATCTTAAATGGTAGATAGTAGAAGAAATACAAAACACCCCTAAAATATTGCCTATGCTGCTGCCCAAGCTCGTGTCAATAGTATTGCCAGTTATGTCTTCTTTTCTCTAATCTGTCTTTTTTGTTATTACAAAGTGCTCACTATTCACTACAATAATGGGAGCAATGGGAGCACCTGGAAATCAGAATTTTATAAATCCTTATCCAGATTGAGGGAAACATGAGAATAAGCAGCCAACATAAAGATAAACTGTTGCTATGGCAGATGAGGACTCATGAGCACTGTGTACTCTGAGTGACCAAAGAAAGATTTTGACCTTGCTTGGAAAAGTCATTACAGATGGTGAGTTTACATGAAACAGAGGACAGAAGGCTGCTGAAACCTATTTTTGTTGTAAAGAAAAAAATGAAGTTGTCAGTACACTGTTAAATCAGCTGAGATAGGTTCAGTACAAAAATCGAAGATGGATGGGGTTTTTAATTGAAATAAAAAAGGATATGAACTGGATGTAGGTGAAACTGATGAAAATGAGAAGATTAATCAGATTTAGGGTATTTATATTTAACTCTTACCTGTAAAAATATGGGTTTTTTTCCTAGTCTAGTGACACAAGTGCTACTAGTAAGCTTAGATGAGAGTAAATCTTTGATTTTTGAATTTTGATTTTAACTGAGGAAGATTCTAAGCTTTCATATGCTTCTGGGATGAATCTTACAAACTGAGAGGCTTTCATTTTTTAAAAACATGGGAAAGGTTTGAGCTGAAGATTCACTGTGGACTTCCCGTCTCAAGGATTTCTCATCTCACAGTGAATCATGAACTTGGGGCTTTCATGTCCAGACATGGTGAGCCATGACTGGATCAGCATGCTACCATGGCCATACTGGTCCCAGTATTTGAACTACCCTGTTTAGAGTAAGGGCTTTCACCATGGCCTTACAAATACACACGTTAATTTTATCTTCATACAAACCTAGGAGCTGAGCAGGAGGACTGGCTCAGCTGCATACCCAAAGAAACAAAAGTCACATCCGATTTGTTTTGAATAAAACTGTAAGCCCTATATTCACAAGGGAAGGGAACAGAAGCATCGCTTTCTTCTTTCTAGTGGCAATTCTGGAGTGTTGCCAGTTGTTGTTGTTTTATCATACGATGGTGATAGTTCAGTGTTTACCTCAGGCTCTAGTTTCTGAGAACAGCAATTACATAGAAAGCGTATCTTTCACTAAGGGTAGGAGAAGACAAGGAGAAAGGTTTCTTCACTCCTAGTTAAAGAGAAAAATTTGAAATTTGACCTCTGTCTACCCTAAAGGATCAAAACGAAGATGGTAAATAAAAGGAAGTGTCTTCCTTTCTCCCTGCTCTCCTCAACTTTAAAGTTCATGATATTTAAGTCAACTTAAAGATTTCTAGCCACTTGATTTATGATTTTGACAATCTTGACAATGACCTAGACTAATTATATAAGTATGTAGTTTTTACATGAATTTGGTTTGCTCTTATGGACACATCATTGTGTGGCCATTTTTGCCTGAAAAATTCCACCATGTCAGCAGACCCTTTTATTTACCTAGTGTGAAAGAGCTGCAAGGAATTGGGATCAATCTTTTTTTTTTTTTTTCTTCAGTATCTGCTCCTGTGGCTCTAAGCAAACCAACTGTTAAGTCCGTTGAGCTGTGCAGAAGGAACGCAAAGGCATATCTCCCTCCTGTCCTAAATCCATGCTGTGGCAAGGTGATAGCAAATGAAGGCTGTGTCGAAGGCATGTGATGCAACTGGATAGCACATTGTGTTTTCTAAGTGTTTTAGGTAAAATTTTAAAAGTAGCTGAAGTGTCAGCTTAGCTCATTTTCAAAAGTGACTTTTCAGTGCATAAAGAGCTTAAGTTTTTTGTCTTTCAGTGACACTCAAGCAGATTTTATTTTTTCCCCACTAAAACAAAAAAAAAAAACATGATCACCATTATCCTTCTACAGAAGGCTATCAGGAAAGAAGGCAGAAGACATTTGTAAACACACACTTGCAAGCACACACACATTTATACACATAAACAGTGAGAATCATTTCAAGATGAAGTCTGGATTTTTAAATACTAATTTAAGGATCAAATATATGCCTGTCATTTACTAGATTTGTAAACTTACATGTAGATATTGCTTGTTGCGAGTTACAATGTGGATGATAACACAGCTGAAACATATTGCTGGGGAGTTCTTACTTCCTGTTTTCCATTATTTTATATGTAGGGGAAGGGATTTGTTCAAATGCAGCATCTGAATGGAAGCTCAGAGCTTAATTTTAAATTATTTGATGTTTCTATAAACCAGAGTTTATTTTCTATAAATCAGTCAATTTGGATATCCCAAAATGTCCAGCCATCTGGCTTCAGTAGTAGAATTTACTCCTGATTAATAAGGACAAGGCTTGGGTGGCTTTGACTTCTGATTGCTAACCTGGCAAGGCAAGCGTGAATGTTACAGAGGTGACAGTTCCCAGCTGAGGAGGGCTCAAATCCCTTTGTTGCTCCCTGTTGCTGATGACTTTAAAGCCGGCCACTGACAGGGAGCCAACAGCTCGCTCCTGTCCCTGGCCAGGGGAAGGATCCTGGAGCCGGTCAGAGGGATTCATGTCAGCTGCTAAATGGAGAGACCTTTTTGGCAGTGAGCACGATGATAAAAATATCAGGGATGGGGACAGAACAAAGACAAAGGGATCAGAAGAACAAAAGGTAAAGGGACATGAGAATTTAAACTCCATATAATCAGACCCCAGATGTGTCCTTGTTTCTGAATTTCTACCAAGCAACTTTTTGCTGTTGGCATATTTCTGCAATGTTTTGGTTGCTTTCCTAGTCAGAGCAGCCCATTAGACAAAGGGAATTCTGATGAAAAATAGTTGTAGGCACAAATACCAAAAAGGAAAGAAGAAAAGAAAACAGTGATTCTTTAACTGCAGGTCTGAATTAAATATGTTTCAAAATCTCTTTCAGCGAAATTAGATATAGGCCCCAGTTTAAAAGTAGCATGCTCAGCATTGTGAATGCCAGGTACATTTGCACTGAGGTTAAGCGTTGTAGCTCAGGTGTGCTTTGAAATGCGTTTTAAAGAATAGTCCCACACATATATCCCATGTGGCAAAGCCAGCGGGAGATTCCTGCCCCTGATTGTTCAATCTCCCTCTGCGTCACAGCTTGCCATTCCCTGAGCTGGAATGACACAAGGGTTTGTGAGTTCAGGCTGAAAATCAGCCTGCTGCCATCCAAGAGTCAGCAGTAACCAGTTGAGCACCTTCTTTAGAGCTTCAGCTTGCAAGAACAAGTACTCGCTTGTTTCACTGACTGCAGGATGCTCGTGCCTGGTTGCTATATTTTCCTCTTTCTATGTGGCTGCTATGGTATCTGCTGTTAGGATGTAGGTGATTGCTCTTTCTATAGCTCAGAGGATTGAGAAATGGCATTGCACCAGACGTTCCTACTTTTGAACATCTAGAACATCTTTCACAAATGTCTGTGTTTTGAGCCATTGTGTGGGACTAGAGTGACAGAAGGTTTCCTGTGCATTTAGTCTAGTCTACACAAGTGCTGTATGATATGTTAAAATTATTCCTCAAGATTCTTGTCAACCAGCAAGTTTAATGACACAGAGAGAAAGTTTAGGTGTCAACTAGGCACAAATTTGGATGGTTTCTGGGTTCTCATGGTTTGCTGCTGGTGCTTTGGATCAGTTTTATGTGTTTCTATTGTAAAGAAAACCAGCCATTTTCATGTTTATAAACAAAATATGTTGGTATAGAGAGAATTTTTTTCCAACCATCCTGAACCAAATGCTGTTGCAGTGTTTTAATCTATACCATATTTGAAAAGCAAATGCAGCATGCAAGTTAGACTTGAGAAGAACAGAAACCCCTGCATTGGCATGTTATATTATATGCCACAAGACCTGGGATTTAGCCACTTTAGTTCTCTTTTTCTCAGCCACTTTTAATCAAAGAACAATTTTTTTTAAAACAAGGACCATCTTTTTTTCATTTTTATTTGCTACTATTGTTTTCATTTACAACCAAATAAAATTGGGCTCAGTTTTAAGTGATTTCTTTCTGTCTGCCGATTTGTTTGCATGCAAGGAAGAAATGTTTTTGTAGTTTGTAATGTTTTGGTAGATGGTCTTGTGAGACATCTTAGAATCTCATTGATCATGTTTTCAGTACTGCAGTGGAACCTTAGATGTGTGTATTGGTTTTCAGCAATGGTCAGCATTTAAGGTAAAAGGCTTTTCAATCTGCGAATGCTCCTCTTCACTTGTGTTGCTTCCTGCTTTTGCATACAAAGAGAACAGCTGGTTATTTAGGAGAGCAAAATATTAGAAGAATAAGATGATTAGCAACCTTTTAATCTATAAGTTACTAGGACAAAGGAGAAGGGTATGAGATGCACAATTTAGGGTTCACCCCTTCTAGATCAAGTGCTTTCTTCTGTCTAGCTTGATCTATTAACTTTACATGTTTTTCTTCTAAGGAGAGAATTGTATGCTATTGTTTGCAGCTTTCTAGAAGAGGCTGAAAAATTGAGGTTCTGTCTGCTCCACAAGGGTGTAAAGGTTCCTCCTGGTTCTGCTCTGGAGTAAGGTAAATTTATCAAACAAACATCAAAATTTGAGAATTGCAAACCCTTTTGCTCTCCGTGTAATTCTTGTCTGTTAGAGACTTTGTTTTTTCACTGTTCACTCCAACCAGACCAAACTCCCTTCCAGCTTGCCTTCTATCCTCCTTCTACCTCAAGCTTAGACTATCTGTCCCCAAACTCTAGTCCTGGAGTCACTTTGTTTTTAGTAACCTGTGTGTTAAGTCAAATAATATAGAGTACATCAGTAACATCTGCCATTCCCTGTTGCAGTTGCACTCCTGAGCATTCTTTGGGATTTTAGTTGTTATTCTTTCAAGTCCTAAATGCCTGCAACTGCATTATAGGTATCCAGCTCTTCTCCAGTTGTTGCTTTCCTCTTCCCTTTCACCATGGCAGCTGCTCTTCTTCAGCTTCAGCTTGATGTCAGAAAGAATGTGAAAGCTGCTTATTTTTTCCTTGCTCCCCCAGCTTCTCTGTCACCCTATTTTTCTTTTTGCTTCCTCAGAAGTTGTCTTTCTACAGACCATCTGGAAGAACTGATTCACTCTGTGCCCTTCTCTTGGTGAAACGAGATTTCTGCCAGAGAGGTCATTCCACGTTAGCCTCGTCTTCTGTTCTGTCTGTAGCCTCTTCCAGACAGGAAATAGCACACATGACAAGCTCTTGTCAGCTCATGACTGATTTCTTGCATGCTTGGAATTTTTTATATACACACACAAACACACACACACACACACACACATACATATATATAAATATATATATGTAATACAACTGGTTCATTAAATCAGTCAGTAAAAATAAGTTGTGCGTAGACAGATTCCCAAAGTCAGGCTGTCTTCTGGAGATGTACGGTACTTGAGTATGTGTGGCAGACAGGTGTCTCCACTCTTGGAGAATGGATAGCAAGGACTTTCATCATCTATCAGAGAGTTTCTGTACTGTCCAATTTGGCTCTTTATAGAAACCTGTGTGCTAGGTCTTGGTGAGATAGCTTGCTACCAGAAGTAAGATATCTGCACTAGCAGACAGGTCCCATCACACTATTCAGTCCAGCCAGGAAACAGGGTGCTTTATCAAGGGTGAAATTTCCTATAACTTCATAGCTTCTAGGACTTGAAACAGTTTTTGGATCATTAAAATAAATGTGCTATTTCAGATACCTAAGCTTCTGCAGAGAAGGAGAAGCAAAGAGGCAGTTGTTTTGGTTTTGTAAATTTTGTATTACATTCCAGGCAATTAGAACTATAAAAACCTTTGGATTTTAGATTAAGAGTCTTCTGGAATTTTGAAAATTGAGTATTTTCTTTTGTCAAAAAGAAGAAGGCATCTAGAAGATAGCCAGCTGCAAAAATAACATTCTGGAGAATGCCATCTTATTTTGCTGACTTTATTTATGTTTGGATCTTAAAATGAGAGAGTTTAGCAAGCACAGGCTGATCATTTTTAAAGTAGTTTTTCTAGCTGAGACTGTATCAAGTGATTATTTCTGTGAGTCTCTTGCACAAGGAAAGAACCTGCAAGTCTCATGATCTTCTCATGACTTTCTCATATATATGAGTATATGCAAGCATATATGAATGCCTCATATATATGAGTTCCTCACATATAGCAGCTTGCTGCACATTTTATGTTAAAGCTGTATCTTGCTCTAATGATTACAAAATATCAGGAAATAACACCTTAAATTCACCTCTGGCTCAAATACTTGTGCTGTATATTCATTATGTGCAAAGTTGCTTAGGCATACATTTTAAGTAGTAAATGTATCTGCGTGAAGATGACAGATGCTTTTGGACAGCAAAAATCAACCTGTATTGCAATTATAGGGGGGATAGAATCAGCTTCATTCCAAATCAGAACTAAACCACTAAGTATCTGAATGGGTCAAAGAAAAACTCTTTTTTTGTTAAGTTTTGTGTTTATTAAATGAATTTCAGTTTTGCTTCTGGTATTACTTTACTTTTATAACTAATTTTAAATTTTGTATAACTTCATAATGAAAACATCTCATGGTGAGCTACCAAATAAGTTTGTTTTTTTTTCTTGTTTTTGCCAAAACAAATTTTCTTTCGAAATACTTTTTTCCCCCAAACTCCCACAAGCTACAACAGAAGTGTCAGTTCTCTATCATATTAGATTCATATAATGATTTCTTAGGGAATGAAATGAAAAAAATTGTTGAGTAGACCTGACCTCACTTTGCCATTGTCTTGCGTTTTTAAAGGGGCAAAATAAAATTATTTTTTTCCACATTAAAAAATTCAATGATAGAAATTTGTATGTCTTAAAGACATCCAGGAGTCTGCAAGCATTACAAGAACACTTGGAGTAAGAAATGTAATGTACGTTACAGTATGTGCATTGCTATACTGGTCGTACATTAAATTGCTGTACATTTTTTTCTGATGCGTTATGTGTTCAATTTGTCCTTTCTGCTCCCCGAGGCTTGCTGTAGGTGCCTGTCTGTAGAAAAGGACCACATGACTGTGTCCTATCACACAGCATTTCAAGATGGACATACATCACCCATTTCAGACAATAAGTATCCCATCTGAATGGAGCTGGAAAATCCAGGCGAGCCAGCTGGATAATTGCCTGGAGTATTCAGGGAAATGGTAGCTATCATGGTTCACTGACTATCCAAGGTGCTTTGGCACTTATACCATTTTAAGCCATCCAGAATCAGAGTAGCCAAAACCCAGTGGCCTGATCCTGTCAGTTCCATTTTGTTCACTGCAGTCAGATTTTTGGCCTAAAACTTAGTTGTATCTCTATTGTGAATAAGATTGCTTTGCTGAAAAAATTGGAGGAATGAAGTAGAGACTGATAAGAGGCAAATGTTTTAAGCTTTGGTAACAAAAACATAATGATTTTTGTTTCCATTGGTGAATACCTGGTATTTATAGAGCAATGGAAGAGCTAAAAATAATTATATGTAGTAAAAATAGAAGTAAAATATATTTAAGTATTTTCTTTGTAGCTGTGCTTTCAAACACTAATTTCTGAAATCCTAGTTAGAAAAAGATTACATATGTATTAAAGCACATGCAAATCATCATTATAGCTACATCTTGATGTTATCATCAACTTAACATGCATTTCTTTTTTTGCAGATTTCCCTAAATCATTAAGCTTAATACTGTGACGTAGACATGCAGTTTGCTGCAATTCAAAAGAAAAGATGAATAAGAATAGTTCAGTTATTCACTTTAAGTATTATATAGGTTCTACCTTTTTAATCAAATGCAAATAAATATTAGTCATTTTGTGTACGTGTATGTGGCAGGACCTACCTGGCAATGCTGACCCTTATCAATAAAGGGGGATGAAGAAAAGGTCATGATAAGTCTAACACATCTTTTCAGTTGAAATGTTATCGTGTTGTTTATTTATAGACAATCCCCCAAATTAGGCTTACGGTTTCTTTAATAAAAGCTGTCTCAATGCAGTAAGCAAATAACAGGTTTTGTATGATAGTGAAAAGTGAACCCTATTTAACGATGTTTCCTTTTGCTTGACTGAAAGGACGTTTAGCATACCACCCTCAAAAATCTCACTTCTTTATTATAATGAACAGCTTTTCAATATTGTAACAGCTACAGGGGGAAAATAAAAGATGCCACAATTATATTTTCTTACCGGGGGTGACCTCTAGTGTGAAACAATGGCATTTAGCATTCTTTTGGGTTTGAAATGACAGCTTTTTGCCAATTACATTGGATTTCTCAACTTCTGTCAGTGTCTGGAGGAGCAAGGTAATTTGTCATTGAAATAACAACCACCCCAAAAAAACCCTGTAGTAATTCTACCTTCTCAGCCTGATGTTTCCTTGACATGCTTGTTTGCTTACATTTTCTTTAAAGAAGTCCAATAACTTTTCTTTCCCAAATAATGTAACCAAGATGAAAAGTTTTTTTTTAATAATTCACAAAGAAAATGTATTAATGAGGATTAAATTTATCAAGTAAAGATCTAAAGAATCAGAATATGTGAAAGACCAAGTTGTACCACAGCCTTAACTTCTGCCCTTTTGTGGTGGATGTGTATACAACATCTTTAATGATGTCGGTACACTGACTGCTTAAATAGCTCCCTAGGCTATTATATTGTGTTTTTCTTCCTTACACTTCATTGATAGATATGTTACATCTTTTAGAACTGGACATTCTCTGCATATTCATGCTTATGAAAAGTATACCTGTACAGTGTTTAATTTTTTGAGTTAAAGGCCACATCAGTTAACAGCAAACCTGACTTTCTAAGTATTTCTAGGCATTTTTAAGTATTGTCCCTTGGTTTGTGTTTAAGAAAGGTGTAGAGTTTATTTAAATTGCAGTACGTAGGTCCTGTTTTACTATCACTCGTCCCATTAGTTGTAAAATCATTATTAAATATTAATTTTATTCTTTGCTGAGAAACATGTATGGAATTCACATAATTCCAAATGGCGCTATCAATTTCAGTGGGAGAAGTAAATTACTGAGAGTAGTCTCTGTTCATTAACAGAGCAGATGTTAGTCTGAAGACCATCAAATAATAGACATATTAAAAATAATTTACTGCACACTTTTATTTTCTAATTAGCAATTTAACCAATATGGGCTTGTCAGGAAAGGAATATCATTGAAAGAAAAAAATGGAATATTTTTATCAGTGCGAAGAAAATGTGTGTCAGCTTTGATTGAAATATTTTATGCTTCTGAAATGAAATTGGAGAATTACTCATTCTCCTAGAGATCCTAATTTTTGGTTATTTTTGCATGGCTTTGTCAAGCCAGATTTTATAAGCTAACTAGATCTAAGGCTAAGGACAAGCTAGGGAGTCTTTTGAGTACTACTATATGCAGGGAGTGTGTTAACATGTACCAAAGCACTCATCTTGAATAGGTACTGAGCCCACATTTTAGCACCATGATCTCTTGGTAATGAGATACACGACAAAACTAATCATACTCTGCAAGAAGCAGACTGATATTTGCTCTACTTAGTGCGATGGTCAATACAGACTGACACTTTAAGTTACTTTAGAAGTTTGCAGTGGGATGAGATGGCTGCAAGTTGTATGCTTATTGCCTTAAAGAAAAAAAAAAAAAGTGTTCCTCAGGTTGTTGGTTTTCTTTTGAAAGGTGTTTTGAGATGCATTGGTATGCCAAAACAATGGTGACATTACAATATACTCTTAAAATAGTTTAGTATCCTAAAGGCTTTAGAAACAGATGCAGGCAGTTTGATTTATTATGTAGTTCCTCTAGAAGTAGATGTTGACATATCTACTGTAATTTCTCCCTCCAACCATTCCCTCCATAATGAGTCGTGGAACTTTTTTAAGGTGTCAAATATTTCCGTATTTTTTGCTCATTCATTGATGCATGTTTGTTATTGGTATTGCTTCTGCCATTGTTATATATCTTAAAAAAATTTTCAGCATGTTTTATTTTCTGTCATTTCTTCTTAGACGGATAAATTTATGCCATGTCTAATGGAAATAGTCCATATCCAATTATTATATGTTAAAAATCTCTAGTTCTTTCAGTTCAGCAATTAGATCTCTATTTACAGTTAAGCAAAGGGCCAGAGGTCACGTTCATCTAGAGTGAAACAGAAAGTTAGAAGACTGGGGAGATGAGATCTAAGTTTATCTAAATCATGTTAGAGATATTGAAGTTGACGTATATTTGGAGTGGTGTTCTTTCCGACTGTGAATCCTGAGACCCAGGTAGGTTGAAAAATACATGGAATTTGGGATCCAAATATTTGTTCAGGCAATGTCTGAACTTGATTAATATCCTGCAATGAGAAACCTGAACTCTTTGAGTTTTCCTTAGCCATATTTTATTAACTGTTGGTTTTATGTGGAACTTGAAGAGTTTTTTTTCCCAGGGCTGTCATGTAGTGGTATGTGCAGTATGCTCAAACTCAGTTGTTGCCACTGCTAAGAATTAAATCTGTCATGTCAAATTAAATTGCAACTTTTCTGCTAAACTATTTTAATAACACTGACTCATCGAAAGATGGATTAGAAGTTCCAGAAACATTTTGTTTTCTCCTCTCGTGGGTTTCTATTGACTTCAGATCCAATTTTTACAGACTTCCAAAGCTGAGTATATTGAAATGGTGGATCCAGTTTTGTCAGTTTACTTTTCACTCAGTTTGCAAGGAGGATTTTTTGTTTGTGTATGGGGTATTTATTGGTGTACAGCTAGTGTAAGCCAGGTTAAGGGCTTGTTAAGTTAACCGTTAGTGATGGAAAGTGTTCTGAGAATGCTTTCATAGCATTGACCAGGAGAATGTCAACATATTAAACCTCGCATTTTGTGAAGTGCTTTTCATGCTGACAATAGAGGTAGGAAGAGCATTATTTTGAGAGATCTTTTTGAAAAACTAAACAACCTCAGAATTGGAAGTTATTTTCAAGAAATGTACTTTACAAACGAGAGCTTTATTTTGACATAGCTTGTACATAATTCTTATTTGATGTGCTTCTCCTTTGCACTATTGCATTCATATTTGTTTTTGTTTTAGATTTTTGTTCTTTCCTATTTTTTTCTGTTTGCAGCTTAAGATAAGTCCTGGTGAGTGTAGCTTCTAATCAATTTGAAGTAGTTTTTATTAAGGGAAATTCATAACTTCTTGTTTAGGTTCTTAAAAATCTTTTTAAACCTTTGATTGCTGGAGTTGGTTGAAATATATTGTCTAATTTAGTATCTTTATATGCTATATTGAAGTTTTCTCTATATTTCTGAAAATCACAATACCTTATAGAAGTAGGTTATTTACGGTGAAGTGACAAGATTTGGTTGATCCCAGTTGTGTGATTTCATTAACTTAAGAATGAATTTGACACGTTTTACTAGTTTGTCTCTTCTATAGAATTTTCCACTTCTGTCCTGTAGCCTTCTGCCTTTTATATAGCCTATCTGGGCTCAGAAAGAATCATCTTTCTGCTCCAAGGTACAGTGGCTGCATTGCAGTCATGGCAGCCAACACCAGGAACAAAAATGCAGATTCTTTTTTGTCTGTTTTAAGAGCATTGGTTCAATCAAGGTTCTTTTTCCAGATGAATTCCATTTAGCAAAATGGTTTCTCACAGACAAAGCCTGGTAAACAAAAGGTTGGGGCATTTTATTGTTGTTCTTCTGTGTACTTCCAAGTCTTCTTTTTGCTTGTACTGGGGAGTTCCAAGCCACAAAAAGAGAGAAAATAACCTTTTTTTTTGGTAGTTCTTGATCTCCTTTATACAGCAGGATGACTGCTTTTTATGGTAAATTTCCCACTGACTCGCATTAGTAAAGGACCCATGGTCCTTGAAGAAAGCCTGGAATTTTCCACTATTTTCAGATAAAGAAATTAAGTACCCCTGACTTGTCTTAAAGACTTTAAATGGAATGATCTCTTTATCCTTTTGTGAAATAATATGTATACAAGTAATTGTGCCCAAGTCTTACTAGGTGAAGAAAATGCTTGTTGACTGGTAAGTATTATTTGTTTCATAATGTTTCAAATGTCCATCGCTTTGTTGGTGTCTTGGAAGGGTTGAGCCACAGTGCACTTTCAAAAACTAGAGTCATAAGAGCTGAAGACATGCAAGTATTCGCATATATTTAATCATTTTCCAGTCATTTAAGGGCAGTGGTTTTGGACATATTTTTCATGCACATTTTTTTCTCCAAATACATAATGGAGAGCCTATATATGGCTACCAAATAGAAAGTCAGAACTGTCCTATAACCTTGTTTAATCAAATACCAGTTAGGTAAAATCCACTGGAATTTGTGACAGAAATGCTTTCCATGTTCTTATAGTGTTCAGAATAGTTTACTTTCTAAGATCCTATTCTCATTTCCTATCCCATCCCTTTTTGTAATATAGTTGGAATTAATACTCCTGAATCTGAATACTGCAAAAAATTCTCATGGTGTCAACTCCACCCCAAAACTGTTCTTGCCTTTCCTTTTGTCTCTATCCTTCCCTTTCATCCTTACTCTCTTCAAAAAGAGACAGGTCAAGAAGCAACAAATCTTCTCTGCAGGTTCATAGAAGAGCACCGCACCACTTTCCCTAGAGCAAAGAGATGAGGTGATGAAGTTGAGAAATAAGAAACTTGATGGGCCTGATTCTGGTGGAGGCAGTGTAGTGTTATGTATACTTCAAGTTTTTTTGAAGATAACATCCAGATTAACTTGACATAACCTCAACTTTTGAAGCCGTTTGAGCAGTTTTGCAAATATTGCTCCATATTAATGGTGAATAACTTAACAATTGGAAGGTTATCTCAAGGTAGTTTATTCAGCTTCCTAAAAAGAGTTAACACCTGTGTCCCTACAATATTTCATTCTGCTCCTAATAATACAAATTAAAAATAGGACTGTTTTTTTCCATGAACTATATCTTAAAGTATCCTAGGGTTAAAATGATTGTATGGATTCTATAAATTAATGTTAAGAAGATGACTCTTAATTTCACATACAGTGTATTTACAGCATTAGTGAGAGATACACTTTAAGCTTTCTTTCCTTCAATCTTATATCAAAAACAATATAATTCATTAGTTTGAGTTTCATGAAAATTACATGCTGCATAAAGGAAGCACTTTGGCTTGTAATGTCCACTGTTGAATTTAAGCCCCTTTCTAGAGATATTTTATTAATCAGAGAACCCACTTAGGTTTATAAAATAACGTTGGGATAGTCTTTATAGGCGCTCTGTATTAGCTTTCAGGCCTCCACTGAAGTTACTTGAATTGAAGAGCTGCCACCGTGCTGACTAGGCAGGATATTAGCATGTTATGCAGTTTTAATAAACATCTGACTTCAGACATGGCATTTTTCATGACATTTTGAAGTTTAACATCTTTCACTTAAGCTCTTCCTAATAGTCAGGCTCCTTGTTCTTACACAGTCCTCTGTTGTTGTTGGAAAGGGATTGATAGTCTCATTTCAGTAGCTACTTAATTCATTTGCAACCGATGCTTGGAATGAAAATATTTCACCTATTATTTCAAGGGAATGCAAGCTGGTGAAATGTGCATGACTTCTAAATTTAAATTGCATGACTGTGTAGAGTACTGGCGCTGCAAGTGGACTTACTTGAATAATGGATAGGATGTTAGAGGAATTACTGTCATAGTAAATGCAATGCATTTGAGTACAGTCATTATCATTGTTCAACAGTCTGATTTGTGCTTTTTATTTCAACTGGCCCACCTTCTGCAGCATGTCACCTACCACTTTGATCTCTTTCCTTTCACTCTCATTTTATATTGCTGCTTCCCAAGTCTCTATGCAAGTGCTGCTACAATTACCTTGACATCTTGAGATATAATTATAACATTTTATGTTTCATGGCTCATTTTGGTCATAATCATTAAGTAGGCTCACATGACCTTGGTCTGACTCCTCTGTGCTTCTTTTCACTGGTCTTAATCTGCACAGTTTTATTACTTGTTATGGCATCCTTTGCAGCACAATTTTCCCACAACCACTTTAACCCTATGTGGTCTTGATAATGCTTATTCAATGTTCAGTGTACAATTTGAAGTATGCTAACCAGGCAGCAGTTGGTCTGAGTTTCTACCTTGCATTAAGTCTTTGCAACTTTGCTGACTAGACAACCAAGTCCTTATCACTGTTCCACTATTTAAAATAAAACTACCAGATGAAGGGTATTTGGGTTGAAGGCGACATTAATATTACTGGGCATGTGAAAATTTACGTGTGTTTTGGAGAGAGGAGAATGAGGATAGACACTTTGACAGAAATGTCGTTGCCCAAGAGGAGAAATGTAGGATGCTGCGGAAGCAGTTTTGGGTTAGCGACATAAGAAAGACAGTTTGCAGAGGAGAACCAACTTAGATTTCCTGGTATACTTAACCCAAAACATACTGTCAGTTGGAGATGAGCCATTTCATCTGTCTGTACTCTCCTTCACTGGAGAGAGACATTAATTGTTTGCTAAGTAAAATCCACTTATGTAGTTCTTAAGAGTTTTGCCTTTTAAAAAGCAAACAGATATTTGACACATAATTCTGAGCCCACTTTTACTTGGATCAACCGAAATTACTTATGGCAACTCAGGACCAAGTTTTTACTTCTGAATGCTTCATGCCTTGTCCCAGTGTGACATGATAATGAAGCATTTGCCTAACTTTGCGCATAGGGGGATAATCTTGTTGACTTGATTTAAATTAGGGTCAGAGTTCATGTCAGCAGTCTTTTAAACAGCCAACATTTTAGCTCCTGTGCTAAATTTGTGTGTAAAGAGCAGAGAGTGAGTGTGAAGAGAGCAGACCTAAAGTCAAAAAACAGGTACATGAACTGAGGAATAAAGTAAGAGTACTTTTTTCAGCATGTTGTTTTATGGCTCCTGGAAATATGTCTCTTTCCTCAGAAGCACAAAAGCTGTGCTGGAGGTGTTGTGCTCTCATGCTCACACCTTCACATCCTCCCATGGGCATGCTTTGCTATAACCTGCTCATATTCAGATTTTGATTTAGTGCTACTTACTTCAGATTGAACTACACCACTGTCAATAATTAGTTAAGTACTTCCAGCCTACTTATTCTTCTGCATGTGTGCAAGGTGAACTTAGTGCAGTTTGAAGGTAAAGAATTAGCAGAAATGTGAGAGTAGAGCGTTATTGGCTTCTTCCGTGTATTTTTCTGCTAATGCAAATATTCCAAATTTCTAAGATCTGAATGTGCTATTACGATAAGTTGCTCTAATTTTCTACATAGCACAGGATGTATAATGTCAGTGCCAATCCACTCTCCATAGGAATAACACTCTTCTAATTTTATATGTACGTGTCAGTTGTGTATCATCATCATGATGAAAGCAAATGACTCCCAGCTACATAGATAAGAACACAAACTCCACTTACTGCCTCAGCAGATTTTGCACTTTGGATCTTTCGATCCTCTACATAAAGTACACCTTGATGAGTGTGAGTTATGCCAGAGCTTATCTCATGCCTTAATATTCTTTGCCACATGAAATATTATGAACAGGTGGTATTTTTTGCTTTGTTTAAGGGCTAGTATTTTCCATTCTTCCCAAGGAGAACCAGTTAACACGCATATTCAAACCTGAATGATTTCATGCTCTTTTTTTCAACTGATATTTTGTTTTCCTTGCTATGTACCCAGGCTACATGTGTCGATTCAATCTTTGCATCCTGGCCTTAGATCTAGCTTTGGTAACAAAAGCAGCAGCCAGCCAGTGGAAGTTTACTTTAGAGTAGCATTTTTAGTCATTTACAAGCTGTTTATGTGACAGTTATAACCTAAGAGAGTTCTAATTTTTGACATTTTTTAAATACTCTTTTTTTTTCACTGTGATAATCTTGACAACATGTTTATAAGCAGTTAGTGATCTTTTCATAATAAACTGCTGTTCCTACAGTTATGTCATTGTAAAGAGCTGTTAGCACATTTATAAGCTATTAATTATTAATTTATTTCTCTAATGCTCCAGTGTTGCTTGCTGTATTTCTCCCTTGCTGTATGAACTAAATGCTGTGCTGCATTTGTGTCAGAAAGCCTTGTTCTTCACTTTCATAATGCAGCAGCTTTCAGTAACTTTTCCTAACTGGGCAATCTGTAGAAGCTACAACCATGACTAGCACATGCAGTTTTCAGGTTGTCACTTCATTCTCATGTTTTGACCACTGATAGTGAAGATACAGCTGAGGAAAGACGTTTCCAGCCAAGCCGTGGTGCAGTGGTCTCTCTTGCTGAAAGACTTAAAAGAAGGGCTGGCTGGAAGCAGCCCAGCTCCCTAGGTACAGCACAGAACAACTTCTCTGCTCCTATCTGGAGTGAAACGCCTTGATTTCACTTCAAGTCCTTATATAATATCATGCTGCCTACCTGTTTACTTCTGTACTTTCACCTCCTTTTTTATCCTCTCTTTGTTCGACTCGAGAACACAGCTTACAAGCTTTTCTCAATGTACTTCTCCTCTGCTCTCAGGAACTTCTTCCATATGTCCCCGGTTGTCTTCAGCCCACTTCCTGAAGCAGTCTGACAACCCTTCACACTCCTCTTTTCGAATGACTCCTGAAGATATGCAACTTGAGAAAAGAGGATGATAAATGCTGGCCTACTCATCCAGGGAAAAGATGCATGTCTATATACATAAACACTTATGAGTCATGAGGCTAACAAGATGTGTGCTTAACTTTTACCCTTTCTTTTCAATGCTTTCATCAATTCACTTTTCTCCCTCCCACTCCCTTATGTATATGCTAATTAGACTGTAACACTTTTGAATCAAGGTCATCTTTTTATATGTTTATGAAGTGCTGTACACATCACATTTATACACTTGTAAGTGCTTTACACTTCACATGGCTGTTTCTGACATTCAGTTATAATGCATATTTTAAAGGTAAATATGTCTACTCAAGATTATTCTGTATTATTAAAGGCTTCTTTTGTTTTCAGTGATGTGAATAAGGTGATAACAGTGACTGATTAGAATAATTGTAGTTTCTCTTTTCAGAAGGAGAGAAACTTTTTATACATTTAGCTTACCTTTATTTTATACATTTAGCATGTTTTTTTTCAATACTTACATTCCAATGACAAAAAACGTATGTTACATGAAAGTCAGTATTTGCCACTTCCTCTTAATTCACAGTGGGGTATGGTTGTACATTTGGGTGTATTACTTAACTTGTGAGACTGGAAAAAAGTCATACTAATAGTTTTGAAACTTGTTAGATGGCTTGATCTGGTGCTGACTGAAATGTGTGGAAAGTCTCCCACTGATTTCTGTGGGTGTTCAGTCAGGTTCTGTGTGTGCCTCTGTCTCCATGTTTCAGCTCTTAGCAGTTTGGCAGAATTTCAGAGCTTCAAACCTTTTCTCAAGTCTAATGTGGTTTTCATGGACTTGAATTTTAAATATCCCTGGCTGGCATGTGGACTTTCATGTTATCACGTTTACAAGGAGAAGTTGAATGGATAGAAATTCCTGTTTCTTAGTTCCTATTTTCCTTTTGTGCTTCCAATATATTCCGCATAATTTTGGATGCTTCTATGTTTCCTGTGTTCCTGGATCTTCAATTACATCTTATGGGTTTATCTTAAAGATCTGGGAGCACAGCAGTTGAAAGCTTTATCAGGAGGTCAGGGCAGCAGTTACTGCTGAAAATCTGACTTTGAGCTGATGTTAGGCTAGCCAGAGTTATAGTTTGCACTGATAAAAGAAATTTCTTTAATCAGCTTTCTTAATTGCAATAGTAGTGAACCCTCTGTGCAGTGGGAATTTATATACAGGCCCTGCCACTGAAGTAAATGGCAGAGTGCCCGAGTACAGGCTCAAACCCAGAGTGCGCTACACTTCGTTCAGCAGAAGGAAAGCATCATGATGATAAATTCCTATGACAGGAGGAGAGTAATTTAAATCCGGCATAAAAGTAGGAAAAGCAGCAGACAAATAATATCCATTTGAATAATTACATTAGGAGTGAAAGGGTACAGAATCAGTAAAGCAGAAATACATGAGATTGTCAGTTCAGCCTCTTGTATTTTAAAGTATTTCAAAGCCTCTTGAGTGTCAGGTGTGGTGGAAGGTGGCAAATACAAAAAAACCCCCCAAACCTAGCAAAAACCATACATCAAAGCTGTCAGACGCTTTGGGTCTTCGGCTCTTGGAAAGAAAGGTCACCCTGCTGCCTTTCCCAAATGCTAGCAGTAATCTTTCTCAGGCAGCAGCTGTAGTTTTATTATCAGCTGAGCAAGGCCCTGTTGTCAGTGATTGACAAGGTTTCCACCTCCAGATTTCTTCCGTAACCATGCTTAACAACTTGAGACTTGCAGGCTACTGCTTGCGATGAAAATTCAGCAGGACTCAGGGAAGTTGAAAATTCACCAGCAGGCCTCATGCGGCATACATTAGCTATCACTGCACTTGGCAGCAAAATTTACAGCTTAGAAGTGCAAAGCATGTTAAGGTAGAACACGGTCTTTTTTCTTTTTACCGTAGCAGATAGCTCTTAATGCACTTGGTATCCAGAAATATTATTGTTTCAAAGGGGTGTTATATGGGTATGTCATTACATAAGTATATGGCTTTGTCATTATATTAACAGATGTGATGCCTGGAGGGCCCATGACATCTCTCATTCAGAAACTGAGAGTGAAAATGCTAAGTGTCCTTTCTTCTCCTTCCCCGTCCTCTCTTTTCTGTCCCTAGTTTTGGTGGATATTACTACCCCTCATTTCATGTATGGATAGATAAGGGGTTGGATGTGGGCAAAAAGAGAACGAAGTGGTGTTCCCAAATGCGTGTAGCTGATAGAATCAAACATGCTGGTTGAAGAGACCCTCATTCTTTTAGAGGCAAAGAGAGAGGTAAACTGTTTTTTCAGCAAAGGTGCAAATTAACTATATCATTAACTTCAGATCTGAACAAAGGGCATAGGAGATGTAGAAAAGTCAGATAACTTGCAACCTGGACATCTGTAGAGACCTGAGCTGTGTGCCAGGAGTATGATTACCTCTTTTTCTGCATGTATCTTCGGCCGCTTAAAAATCTGTGCCCAACCATTAGCATCTGCGGATTGTTCAGTGGTCTCAGCAGCGTTCCTGGAGGACAAAGATCTGATCAAACTTGCATTGAATTCAGCAGAGAGCCATTGATTAAAGAGAGAGAAGGACTGCTTTCCTAAGTGAACATAAAGGCTGAACTAATCTCCCCCCTCACAGGTCACTCCAGCAGGTCAGGCTGGGAGCGCACTAGTGGGACAACGTGCTGGAAACCTGCGTTGTTTCATATTTCATTGCAGCAGTTCTGTGAATAAGTCAATGAGTTCAGTCTCTGGGGCATTCTCTCTAATAGCTTTCAAGATAAATAAATTCACTTTATAAATGAGTTTATAGCTGGAATTTGAATATCTTCAGCCCATCACCAATAGCTTTGTTCAATAAACTGGAGAAGGAAATCTGTCCTTACTACACTACTGCTGCAGACATATTATTTGAAATACTATATCTGCTTCTGTAAAAACAGCTGGGAACAATTTTCCTTCCCTCTTACTGGCTTCTTTGAGCTCACTAGACAGGACATTTGAAAAATGTGGGGAAAAGGTGAAAAAAAATCAGTGTTGGTGAGTACACTGAAATCCCCTCAGGGTCATGCTTGAGTAACTAGATTCTGACCTTGGCAAGCAAAAGAACAAAATCACGGTAGCTTGATTAAGACTTGAGACCCAGTAACACAGCTAAGACACTTTTGATGTTTGATGTTTTTATGATCCTCCAGCGTCTAACCAACAGGAGTAAACTGCAGGCTTCAAAGAGCAGAGCTTGCGCACCTCCATGTCAGCTCAGTGATCTGCTCTCCCCAGATCTGTCACTGCAGATTTTTACTGGGCAGATTCTTCAGTGCTCTCTGCTCTTAGCACCCACATAGAGATTAATCTTCATTTTACTCTTGTACCTCTCGTGTGGCATTGTTTTTCAGGAAGCTTGAACCACAGGCTCTGGGAGACCCTTTTGAGAAACTGGGTATCTCAAGAAGTGGTACTTCCTAGGCTTTTCTAAAGAAAGCATTCAACAGCAGAGCATTTCTCTAAACGTACACAGCCTGTCTCTTCAAATCTGTGCATTCCTTTCCTTTTCTAGTACTGGTATCTATTGACATAGCTATGATAAAAAAAAGAGAGTAAATAGATAATAAAATACACAGATGATAAATAATGATTTAGGATAGCCAAAATGAGAGATGGCTCTAATAGGTGAATAGGGAACATGACGGCAGATGAAATTTGATGCTGACAGATGTAAAATGCTGTGGATTTGAAAGAATAATTTCTTATTCTAGTGCACTTTCTTTATATATAAATTAGCTGAGGAGAATAAAGTACAGGCATCATTGTGGATGCTGCAAGACCTCAGTAGTCACAGTAACTGATGTTAGAACGTACAAAAATGCAAACAGCAAATAACCTGAAAATGATTACAAGGATGTTTTTTTCTTTAAAGTCTCAGATCACACTTTCATAGCTGCTCTTGAGTTTCAACAGGTACTACATATTTAATTCCCATTTGTATTAGTTAATCTCTCTTTACGAGCATCATACAAATGAAATCTGGGGTATCACCAACTGATATTCAGGTGATAGGAGGGTCTTGAAGGGGCTGGGAGCAACAGAAACTGGTCAGATGAGCATGGGCTGAGTACTTGTCATGAATGAATGAGTGTACACATGAACAAATGTTCCCTTTTGTTAGAGAAGTTAAGGTTCTTTACATTTGAGAGAGAAACATGGAGTGGGGTATTTGAATACCTCTCAAATAGAGTATTTGGGAGTGAAAGGGGGACAATACAGGTTATTATGAATTCATTCTTGGAATATAGAAAACTTGTAGTAAACTTTCATGATATCTTGTATTGCTAAGTTTTCTGCTAGAAGTGAAAAAATCAGAAATCGTAAAAGGAAATGTTGTCAACCTTTGGAAGGGTGAAGGGTCTGGGTGTGGATAAGAGTATCTTTATTTATAGCGGCAAATAGGGGACCAAGGGAGAAGGATTTTGGAAAAGGGTATCAGCTGTGAACCTGAAGTCTTAATGTGTGGACCAGTTATTGGAGTTGTGGGAATTTGGGCCAGGGATCCTGAAAAGCCTGCTAGAAAGTTTCTTCTGAATCTTTCCTGTGTAGAAATCACAGTACAGAAGCAGATGGACAGCTACTGTGGTCCACTGTAACCATATTTTTGTGCCTGTTAGAAACATGAAACACAAACTCATGCTTTCAGGAGGCTAGTGAGAGTGTGGATGCATGGTATTTCATGGTATATATGGCTAAGGGCAATTTCAAACAGCACAGAGGAGTTCATATATGTTTATTTCAGTCAATATACTTGGTTGCTCTTTTGAGGACAACTTGAGGCAAGATCACAAGGACTCCTCAAGAGAAGAAATCACATCCCTGGTCACTGATTGCCTGTATTCTGTCTTTCTTTTCTGTGATAAATGTAGTAAACTTGAGAGAAACAGAAGAAATAAAAAATATTCTCAAAGCAATTAGATACATCTATAGGTTTGCAACAGGAGTAAGCAGGCAGTGAATACTAAAGGTCACACTTTTAATGAAGCTTTAATTGTCCGCGTTAGCCCTGACTGATGCTGTGTATACTCCAGTGACACACAACAGATCTAGGACCAAAAGAAGGACTCTTTCTTCTTCTGCCTGTTCCCCTTATACCTCAGAAAAGGTCTTCCTTGATGTCTATTATTGAAAAAATCATAGATAAAGAAATAAAGATACTATTGGTCAAAATCTGGATGGAGCCTGATTCAAGAGATAATTATCTGATGCGCATCAAACCTGTAGAAAAATCTCTTTTCCCAGCCACTTGTTGGCTCCATAAAGCAATGAATGGCTCAGGATTATGACTGCCAAATATCATAGTCATATAGTATTATGTAGTCATATAGTATTATGTAGTCAAGTATTGTAGTATTGAATGCAGAACTGAACACTTCCTTCCAGAGGGCTGTGTAAAAGGTCATGGTTCCCTTTGGCTGTGTTGTTTTATTGACTAAATAGGTTGGTAGATGTTTAGAGAAGTATAAAAAAAGCTGTTAAGGGTAAGGAAATTTAAAACTGTTTCTTTGAATCAATTTTCATAAAAACTTTCTTTCAGATGATTCTGACCCAACGCCTCCTCGTCCCTTTTAAAAATCTTTCTCAAATTGCAGGTAACTATTTTGGGTTTTTAACTCTATCATCATTCAAAGGCACTCCTAATAGGCATATAATGGACACTGCCATTGCCTGTTTCCTGCTGTTCTCCACCAGCGATATTGCAGATCCCATGTATTGATCCCATTTGCTTTTCCCCGGGCTGGCCTCTGGCAGCCTGCCAGAAGTGTTTCATAGCACATGAACTTCCCATCTGATTGTCCATTAGTTTGGGTCTTCCCTGGGGATTTGGAAGCCAGAGGTGAAGTCGACCTGCAGGTTTCTGAGCAAGTGAAATTAAGAAATTCATTATGCGCTCGAGTCAGGAGAAGTATGACCAGAATGAAAGCTCTCCGGCCACTGTATTGCATGTCAGCAGGGACTTTTTCAGCAGAATATTTTAGGTTGCAGTGGTTTCAGCTGTCTGTTTTCTAACAGACAAGGGATTTATACATTGATTAGTTGGAATAGGTGAGTTCAGGAGTTAGAATTCTTCATGTCTGGCAAATATGTTTGGCCTCTTTGGCAATTATTTATGACTTCAGACACCTTATGTTTGTCACTAGTTCCTGAATAAAAATCGCCAAGCCTGTAATGTCAGTGTGGGAAACCCAGAGTTAATGCAAAAATAATAGATAGACTTGACAGATTTTAATACCTAATAACTGTTGAAAGCAACTTGGTGGTTTGCTATGTCAGAAGCAGTCATGTCAGATGTGCATTATTAGGCTATATATAGATGAGGTAGTCCCTAAAGAAATACAGTTAATTCCGGTGCACTGTGTTGATTTCATCAGTGCTTTTGTTGAAAGTGTTGATGTGTACTCCCAGTGTTTGTGTTTCGGTAGCACTTCAGATGGCCAGCGATAGATAGAGCAGACTCCCATTAGTTAACAGGGTGAATATATATGCCTCACAACTTTAAGTTGTCATTTTCAGTCATTTTAGAGTGTTTGCATTTCAACACCATGACGGACAGCCGATTTTTCAAAAGTTTTCCAAAAAGTCTTAGTACTCATGCCTAAGTGCAGACAGCATAGGCTAAATTGTCAGAGAATGGATAGGATTTACTATAACTTGTAATAACTTTATTTTCTGGGACCTTTACTTCTTTCAGTGAGTAAAACTATTTTAAGCAATACAACAAAAATACTAGCCTTGGAAATCTCAGCTCCCAATGAGATGTGTATTAAATATATTTATGAAGTGCATGGAAACCATATGTTCTACTTTTTCTCGTAAATATGACAAGAAAGGAATGCAACTTTTTTTTTTTTTAAAATTATTTTTATATGTTAAAATTTCATGGCCCCGCTGGCCTTTCACATTGTCTCTCAACAAGCCTTCAGAAATCTGTTTTTGTCCCTGCACCTCAAAGGCCAATTGGCTGATAGACTGAGAGGCTTGTGAAAGTTGCAGGTAAATTAATAGCAGAGAATGTGCCTGAGGACCATGCCTGGCTGCTCTTGAAATCCTTCTGAAGCCTGAATTATTTGTATTAAGATAGACCAGCACTCAGGCCTCTATGAGTCAATTCTTTGTAACAGTTGCCAATATTTTTATACCTGAGAGAGCAGCTTCATTCTTTATTATTGCTCAGGAATCGATACTCCCATTGCCCTCACAAAATGCTGTACAAGCATTATTGGCATTTCACTTGGCAGTGAAGGGTATCAACATCAATCTCGCCAACTGCACACTCCGCTGACCCTGTTCCACTTCTCCGGCGCGTATTTGTATTCCCGCTGCACTGTGCTCTCTGGCTTGATTTGAATGGGAATCCTTAGCACAGCCCTGACACCTTCTGAGACTGGAAAATGGAAAGACACCATTTAGCCACAGACTGAAGCAGTTTCCTCTGTGTGTGTGTGTGTGTGTTTGCGTGTGTGTGTGGAAGTTCTGAATGTGACTAAACTGTGATTAAAAAACAAAAATCAACCAAAGACAAGCTGGCATGCAGCATTGCTACTAATGTCAATTTATTAGCCCCCCTGAAAAGAGTGAAATCTAAATTGAATCCAAATTGAAGCTTCTGTTCCAAAAAACTACCAAGGCATATGAGGTGTTTTTTCAAGGCTTATGAAATCCTTTTAAACTAACAGTTCCTAATTCACAAATAGTCTTACTTATGGGAGATAAGTGATATATTGCCAAACAAACCAAAAACATTGTACACCAGTGCAAAAGAAAGGGTCTTTGGAACAGCAGCCACATTTTGCTCTAATTGTGTACAGCTGCACTGGTTTGATATGCTAGCTCAGTCACAAAGATTTGCATTCAACATGTAAATTCAGCTTTAAACATGCAATTTCTAGACCTAATCTAAAATGGGAATTGTTCAAAGCATCCTGTCTCCTGCAGAGCTTTGTATCACTACAGAGTACGATAGAAGGCATAGTTTGTTCAAATAACATCAGAATTAGATGCACCATTAATAAAATAATAATCTCTTCAGTGTATCTGCTTTAAAACAACAGCAACATGCTCTTCTGTTGCTTCCTTCTCACTTTTCAGTGTTGAATCTCTGTATGTTTCCCTCTCTTTTATGGTTATGGCTCAGTTTATCCTCAGACAAGGATCTAATAAAAAAAAAAAATACTGAAGTGAATTATTTTTGTTTCAAAGTGCAGGAAGATATTTGGACAGTATAGATTTGTGTTTGTGTATGCATGTGGGTGTGGGGTCATGACGTGCTAAGGTTTTGTGGCCATGTTAATAACATTCAGGAATTTTCAGATTGCTTTTGGTTTTGTGAGAGGCACAGCTATTAGTTCCCTACCAGGAGAGAAATGTTTGTTTTCTGGTGTGTTGCTTGCTATTGCTTCCTGCTACCAGTGTATGTGCCAAGGATAGTACTTTCCCAGTCCTGTTTTTCCATCTAGTCCCATCTGGTTATACTTTGAGATTCTCTGGTGCAGTGCTTGAAAATGCTTTTAAAATTTATCAACTGGCTATTGATAAATTACTTCCATATTTTACTTGAATCTAAACTTGCTTATATACTGGGCTTTGATTTGATTTAGCCATAGCCCGCATTCAGGCATCTTTGGTGGCAAGTAGTTCATCTTAACTACGTAAGACTTTACAGTGCTCAAGCATGCATTTTGCTCAGTGGAAAGGGAAGCTGGATAAAGCAAGATGTATGCTGCATCATTCATAAGGTAAAATAGTTGCTGCTAAAGAGTGAGCCAGGGATTAAAAATATATATATATATATCATTCCTGACAGGGGTAATGTAGTAGGATGCAGAAGGAGGGATGAACACTGTCAGAGGCAGGAAAATCCTTCTCCAGTTATAATACCATTCATTTCAACAGCTAAGAAGTGCTGCCGCTGTTCAAGTAAACAATAGGAGGATGGGAAGGGAGAGGAAGTATAAACATCTTTCAGTATAAGTGAAATACAAAAATAACAAGGAGCATGGAAAGTATCAATAGATAAAACCTCTTGTGTCTGTCTAACAGACCACAGATTTTCCATGAGTTAGAATTGCTAGCATTATTATTATTATTGTTGTTGTTATTATTAGTTTTATTTGATGTTTGATATGAAATTAGTAATTTTTAAATGTAAAGTAAATAAATATTACAGGTAACAGCATGGTGACAGTTACTGTTAAGTTTCCCTATTTCTCTTGAGAGTTTGGTTTTACTGTAGCACTGTCTTGCATGTTTTGGAGGTGGACTGTATCGTTTCTCTCCAACTACTTACATCTAAGTCCACAGACGTGATGAAGGAAATGTAATACAAGGGTAAAGCTAGTTTTTAAATTCACAGAAGCTTGAATTAGCTTTTAATCTCAGTTAGATCTCTTTCTCCATCCTCTCTTTCTCTCAGACAACTGTAATGTTCATTCAGGTCACCTGTGGGTGTGATCATGCAAATGCTTCATCCCATCAAAGCAAGCTGTCGATGCCCCACACCTCACAGTGTTGCTCCTAGGTATTGTTGTATTTTCAGCACATTTGCACAATAGTTGTAAAACAGCAGTCTTGAAATAACCCCACAAGCGTCTTTTAGAAATATTTTCCTGGCAACTTTAACAGCCACGACGTTGCTCTCTGTGCTTCATGGAATGAACTTCTGACACCAATATCAGTCTGGTGCATAGGCAGGGTCCCGTTTTATGTAATCATAAAAGTTTCTGCCTCTGAACTACTTTGTGATTAAGTGATGTGCTTTAATCTGTAAGCTTCCAGTCTGTAACTCTTGCAGGATAAAGGAATGTACGCATGTACTGGTGACAGCAGTGGTACCCCCACAAACCTAAACCAAAGCAGAAGCCTCAAGTTAGACACAAATGTAGATATTTAGGCTCATAAATAAAGGGTCAAATTTACAAAAGTACAAAGATGTTTCTTTATAGCACAGTGGAAGTTGTTGGGGTATAGAGAGCAATGTTAAAAATTGGGACATGTATTTAGGCATGAGATTTTAAAATTCATGGCTTGAGACTCTAGGGGAGAAATATGTAAAACAGGCCATTTTCATGCAAAAAGGAAAGGTTGACAAGAATAATACTTGTCATCTTTCACGGGGCCACCACTGAATGGCTATTTTCTGGTACGTTATGCTGTTTCAGTAATACTGTTATTTCCAAGAAAAGAAAGAAAAAAAGAGCTTCTCTTGCTGAAGTGATTATATCAAGTAAACTTCAGTGATTGGTTATAACTGTGCTGTATTCTTTTCCCACGCTATAGTTCAGATTCTGGTTGATTTGAGAAGTTTTCATAGTTAGCAATGAGGATAAACAGTCTCGCAAAACATTGACGTTAGCTCTTTTATTGAATAGTATTTCCTGTGACTAGACGTAATGATATCAAAACTAACAATGAGAAGAAACTCCACTGTTTCTCAAGGAGGCCTTTTCCCCCTGCTCTGGGAGTCAAGCTACATTGGTAAGAGTGACATTAGGGGACGTGCTTTTCTCTTGCTGCCATCTCAGTCTCTTTGCAGGTTTGCTTGGGAACATCGCACTGAGATTTCTGCCCCTGCGCAGACTAGGAGCAAACGTGACCTGTTTAAATGGGAACCTTGTTGTTTGAGCCGAGGCTGCTGTTCTGCCACTCCATAATTAGTAGCGTGACATATAAAGCCATTTTCTGGCCCTCTTAATTTCTTTGGCTTCTAATGGGAATGTGTGATTGGGTGCAGAAAAACTCCCCAAATGGTGGCCTGGCTGCTGTGAGACCTGTTTATCGCAAGATTGCTTCTCCTCTCTGGGCAGTAAGACTTCAGTTGCTAATATGGCTCTCCAGACAAGTGCAGAAACTGCACTAGGCATTCATTTATTTACTGCAGGCTTGTTACCCAGCTGCTCTGTAGTGAGCACTTTGTGTCCACTTCATCCTGCTGAGCCCGAGAGCCTCCTCAGTCGGGAACATTTTGCATCCCTGCGCTAGGTTGCTCTCGGGTCTGCCGGTGCTCCCTTGCATCACTGCACGAGCCTTATATCACCCAGACCCAGAGAAAAACAACTGCTCTGGACACGCATGTTACAATACGACAGGCTGAGGAAGGAAGTAGATTCATAAAATAAATGTATGTTTTCCTAAGGCGGACGGTAAGGTTGCAGAGTTGAGAGGCACCCCCAGCATGTTGTAGGGTTGGTAAAGGCAACAGAAAGTTTGGATGTATAGTAGTATGGGAGGTTAAATATATATACACATACATGTACAAATTTATGATGGTAAGCTCTAGAGCTTTGTATTTAGATTGTTTTCAGAAAAAAAGGTGTGAAGTAGTAATTGGTTTCTTGTTTTGCTTTTTCTTACTCTAACCTGTATTTTCCCCAGTTGCATACATTTTTCTTAGTTTACTGTACCCTTTCTGACCCTTGTACACATCTCTGTGTGCCTGTCCATGCCCTGTCCTGATGGTACAGCTCCAGTGTTTTGTTTTTGTGTCTCCATCTCCATAAAGGCTGTTCCAATTCTGCGTGCTCACTGTGCCCTTTTTTCTCCCACTTTTGCGTTCCCATCTAATGTGTCTCCTCGGTCTTTCTTTCCATCTTTTCCATTAAGCTCCAAGCTTCCTGTATTTCACCTTAGTTTCCTGGTGACCTCCCCATGCCACATGTTGGAGTACCCCAGGTTGTTGCTCTGAAGGTGCTTGCTGCCCTCTGTCCCCTGAGCCACCACCCAGCACCCCTGAACATGGGCCCTCTGCCTTTTTCAGTTAACTTAGTTACCTTGTGACCCTTTGAAGGATTTACCCAAATTCCGTCCACTGCTAAAATATCACCCTCCTGTCATCTACAGCCTTTCAAAAAAACCTTCTTATCTCATTCATTCACAGTAAAGCAACAGAATTTCTTTAGTAACCTCCTTAACTTGCAATTCTGAATATGGCAGATAATGTAAATAAGATCTAGGTGAAAACAAGACATGAAGAGATGTTCTTTTGGGCTTCACTGACAGAACAAAAATTTACTAGGAGCAGTTAGAGTATTTTTCACATGCATTTAAAAGGCTTTACAAAAACATGCAACTTGCATGACCTCCAACTGGAATGCCGTTTTGCAGGTATGAGGCCTCAAAAGGGAGGAATTTAAGAAGCAGATGTTTGTGCTGGACTAATGCAAACTCTTTTACAAAGTACAAGATAAACTGTGAGCCATATCCCAGTTAGCAGATTAGCCAGTTATGGTTATGTTTATGAACCCAGCCGTTCATTCCCTGCACAGATTAGTCTCTTTTCTACAGACTGGAATGGACACATGAAAAAATAGGAATCTCTTTGCACTTTGATATATGTGGCAGTCATGAAGATGCAATGGTGATGTGGGCAATAAAGCCACCCAAATGCAAAGGTAAAGCAGCTCACCTCAGGTTATAGGACCACACTTCACCATTTACATTTTCTAGTTCCACAGCTGTAAAAATTTTTTTCTGTTATTGGTGACACTAAGTTTGGACTTTTTTTTTGTTTGTTGTCTCCTGTATATGGAATAATTTTTATTATTTATCATTTGTTTTTATTAATCTTGTCCCAAATGCTCATCAATCATAGTTAGAAGATATTTACCAAAGTAAATAAAAGAAAAAGTTCACCTAAAAGCATCAGTAAGAAAAATGAAATAAGAAATGATTAAAAGTTGTTTTTAAAAGTGTCTGGATTATGAAGGGATCCAGTATTATTTTGGTATGGTTAGTCATTAATAATGTATCCCTGCTTAGGCTTCTTAAAGGAGTGGAAAAGGAGTCTTTTCCTGTTACCAAGTTGTTTTCCTCCATGGATTTCTTAGGAAGTGATTGTTTCATGCCTTAAAGAAGGATCAAAACCAAAGTGGGAAAAGAGTACCTAACAGTTCATCTTTGTTCAGAGTTTTTATTGACAAGGCTAGCAAAAGAAAGCAAGCGGTAATTTCATGTTTATAGAAAGAAGTGTTATTCAGAACTGATTCTTTCTGCTTGCAGGTAATAATTTGAGTTGTATTTGTGTTGTTTAAGCTAAACACGATGGCAAGACATAGGAAGGAGAGAGGAACAGAGATGAGACACATGGTAACATTGTTTGCAGCTATCTCAGCGCTCATCTTGAAATGATTTTGTGCTCAAGCCATTCAACAAGCATGATGAGGATGATAATCAGCCTTTGTTTTCAGATTCCTTTTAGCTTTATTGTAGAATAATTTAATTAAAATACATTTTTATTGTCATTTTACTGTCTCTGCCCGCTCTTGTTACTGCTTTAATTTCCTGAAAGGGAGATGTATGACAGCCTGTGGGCATCAATGGTAGCTTTCAATCGTCAGTTCGTGTTCTCTGAAATTATTTTCATTTCATGGAAAGAACTTATTGTGAGGAAATAGAAGTGATTATCTGATGTGGAGCTGGAGGGAAGAGTCCTTCTTTCTCTCAAGGCACTCTGGGTTTGTGCTGATACTGCTGGGGGCGGGGAGATGATGAAAAACTCTTGAACGTGTTTTATTGAGTGGGTTTTTTTTTAGAAAGGAAGGCTGGTCCCAGGGTTAAGGCACATCACTGGGCCTTAGGAGATCTTATACAGTCTCCAGCTTGCTATATATACCAAGGCAGCTCTATTAATTTCTCCCTAATCTTTTGTGTCTTGTTTTGCCTAAACTGCAAGTTCTTCCAAGCAGGGCCCAAGTCTACCAACCCCATCCTTCTGGATAAGCTATCAATTTAGGTAGGGATTTTCTAGTTTCAGGACATCTGGCAGCTCTGGCAAATGCCTGCTGTGTGCATGCACACACCACATGCACAGCAAAATCCACACGGCATACACTGGACCTTCATGTCTTAGGCCTGGCAATGCTGGTGGGTATTTTCAAGTATGGCATCCAAATTTCATTGGGGTTCAATCTCTCTTAGAGTTTTCTGTCATAAAATAATCATCTTTTTTTCCCAGCAAATCTGTATGCAGCCATGTGTGTGCTGCTCTATGAGTCACCCTGTAAATGGTGCTGCCAGTTGCTTTACGTTTTGATGAACCAAGAAGCCTGCAAGCACAAAGGAGTCAGTGGGAAAGCTGAGATTTACACAGGCTGAAGCTTGTAAATCATGCTGGCCAAAAACTAGTTATGTTTGGGTTTTTTTGCAAAACTGATGAGAAAGCCAACACCCTGTGGCTTCACTTTTATCGGAGCAGCTTCTTGTTCTACTTTCATCTAATGCTGTGTCATCCATTTCTGTGCAGTGGGTGCAGTTTCATGCATAGCTCATGCAGTCAGCGTGGCAGCTCCACATGTGATGGTGACTAAAAGAACGAAGTGTGGCTGGCTAACTCGCATCAGACAAATCTGGGTATATTATTGACAGATGGAATGAGTATATTTCTATTGGATAGGATTCTCCTTCAATCGGAATTAATATATTTAGTTATTAATAAAGATTCTTTTGGAGGCTATTTAGCTAGACTTGCTTAAACAGCAACGCAAAAGCATGTGTTGCAGTTTCTGCATTTCTGGTAATTGTTGTTTTTTAATAGGGCAGAAAAACAAATAAAAGAAGGTGTAAAAATAATAAATGTCTGACTGTTTGAAATACAGCCATTTAAGGAAGGTTTCAGAATCATGTCTTCCATCCTTAAATGTGAAGATTTTTAAACACATAAATAAGACTGCCAAAAGACCTAATCACAGTCCTCTTGTGAGCTGATGATAGACAACTAGGGTTTTTATTTTGTTTTTGTTTGAGACAAGCACTTTAGTTTTTCAAAATACCTTAAAATTTTTTGAAAAGCACCAGAGGATGAGTCACTCAAGAAGACATGATGTCTCAAGACTCTCTGTATGAAGAGGTTTGATTCTGGTTTTGATTTTAACTGTGATGTGAACATAGGCAAAATCATGGATAAAATTTTTTCTTCATACCCAAGAGTAACTTGGTTGATTTTGTATGTGATGTTTGTAGTCTGAAGGATAAAGTATATAAATACATAGGTTCTGTTAGAGCTGCTGAGCATCTGTAAGTCCATCCCATGACATTTAGTGAAGGATCTGCATTTGGTACGTTTGAAAAGTCAGACAGTTAATGTTTGAGGCGCCATAATACAATTTTGAAAACACAAAAATAAATATTTATTTTACAATTGTGCAATTTGTTTGCAAGAAAAATGTATTGTACAATGTATTGTACAAGTATGTATTGTACAATTGTTCAATTCTTTTGCAAGATTACAACTAAATAAGTCACTGAAAGTAGAAAGAGGTCTTTCTGAGCAATTTGTAATGGAATTTGTTATCGGATTTACTCTAGCAGTTGGTGCCCATAGCAACGTTCACATTTTGTGTGTTCGTATTTGGATGAGTGAGAGATTACAGGCTTGCTACCAGCTTGCAGGTGTTACAGTCCTGTCCCTTAAGAACAGCAGACACAGTCCCAAAGAAGTGATGTTGATCACATGGATGAATGACAGGCAAAAAAAGTGCAATAATCACTAACCTTTTTGCTGTGTTTAACTATTACAAGTATAAAATATGCCTGTGGACACCAAGTTAATGATTATTGTAGCTTAATGGCTCAGCCAGTACTTTTCCCTCAGTGATGTGATGGTGTCATGGAGGAGCATGAGTTCTGCTGTACCTCTTGGCATAGTAGTTGAATATTCTGCTGCTCCTAACCCTGCCATCACAGCTAAATTGCTTATGTCCAAAGACATTACTTTGACAAAATTGGTCTTTTGAGAAGCTCAGTTGTATATTAAAAATTATATATAACTTGAAGTGAGGCTATAGGTTCAATGTGATATTATTTAAACTGTCTGTTTTTATAATGAAAGCAAGTAAAGAATAGCAATTTAAGATCCATTTTGTATGAAGAGAGAAATAAGACTTTTATGAAGCTGAGACTTGGGGAACAACAGTTTCTCGAGCATCTTCAAAAGCTGCTTCTGTCCCCCAGACAATGACTGGTATCTTTTAAAATCAAATTCCAAACCGGCTTTGATTTGCTAGGAGCAGAGCGGGAGAAAGCATGCACATTGCTTATAAACACATCGCAAGTGAAGACATTTCTAGTGCCTGAAAAGATCCAGGCTTATGCCTGCAGGTGTGTGTGTTAACGGGGGGGCGGAATGTGGAGCCACCTGCTTTCAATAGTTTCTCCTTTTGCATGAAGAAATAGTTCTGTAGGTAGACACTGCAACATAGGTGCAACAAAGATGGAACTGAAGGCCATGGCCACTCTGGCTTTTTGATTATCATATTAGTCTGCAAAAAATTGAAGTTGATTTTTCAATCCTAACTGTTATTTTAGTTGGTGAATTGCTAGTAAATTTTCCTTGATTTTCTTTTGATATATTCATTACTTGTAAGAATTTTGCCATTCTGATTTGCAATTTGACCATTTATCCATATATATTTTGTTGTCTCAGTTGCTTGATTTCAGCTTCTTGATTAGTTTTACCAAAACTCTGAAAGCAAAAAAATAATAAATGAAGCTCTGTTAGTAGAGATCTGCAGATGAGCCATTACTTGTGATCTCATTCATGGAAAATTCTGAAATATTGCAAGCATTTTCTCCAATATGTGAGGAATGCCTGAAGACTCACAAATAACAGATATTCTGATCAAAGTTGTTCTTTTAACTGCATTCTGAACACTTTGTTGTTACAAAAACTAAGTCTCTTTTACCCACTGTTTTTTGTAGAGGCTGCATCATTGATTTTTACCAGATTTTTATGTGGTAGAGATATTTAGAAGAACTTCTAGCCTTTCTATTAGTATAACTGCTTGATACACACTGTTTGTTTGCATTGATTGTATAGATGCTAGCCTAGCTCATTAAAAGCCTGAAACAGAGCTTAATGGATGTTAGGTTTTTCCACTACTGACACCCTTTAGTTTGATTCAAAAGGCCTGAGTCAGATCACAGTTCCTTGCCTTGGGATGTCACAGATTTTTGTTTGTTGGGGTATGGGCTGCGGTAGTCTAATTAGAGTGATTGCCTCAGTTGGCTCTTACTCCTTTTGGACTTTCTTTTCAGATTGATTAGTGTAGCTTTAGGATTAGATAGTTTATAATGTGAGACCAAGTGAGGCACTCAGCTCCCACTGTTTTGAATTGCTACCACTCTTGGCTTTCTGGGAAGCTCTACCTTGAATGGTTTGTTGCTTCTGGGTAGGCTGGAGGTTTTTGCTGGCTCTTTTTCTCTGTTCTGCATTTCATTTATGCAAGATGTGGTGAGAAGAGAAGGACAAGTTTATTTGTCCCTGTGGAGCTCTCTTTCTATCACTTTGATTCAGTCACTGTGTTTTTGTTGCCAAGTTTTCTCCTTTATTTTGTTTGTCTTTTTTCCTCTGGTTGTGTATGACACCATGTTTTTTCTCCTGCTTTGTCCATTCGTACATTGGATGTAATCCTTGAGAGCTGATGCCTTGACTGCAGTTGTTTTCCTCTTTCCACATGTGGTACAGTGGAGCAACTGTTTCTTGGAGGCAAAGGCAGTGTGTGTGAGTTGAGGTGACTGCCAAAGCACTGACTATTTTTCCATTTTAAAAGTCATGCCATATTATATAAAGCAAGGTGAAAGCTCTCCTTCATTCTCTTCTTTTGTTGTGGCTAAATTGTTCAGTTTTCCCTGGTTGTTGTTTTTTTTTTTTTTCCCCCTTTTTTTCCCCTAAATGCTATTAGGGAATAATGCTTAGATCATCAGTTTCAGAGTATCTGCTGTTGCAGGAGTCCTGGACATTAAGTTAAAGTTTAGATGATGCAATTATTTAAGATGCTGGGCAAAGTTCACACTAGTGGAGGAAGGTTGCTTCCCTTCCCCTGCAATCATCAGTCTGACCTGTGAGCACGAGCCCAGGGCTTCTTCTCAGAAATCTACTGATTTTGGTCTTTGGCCTCAAAGAGCTTCCTGAATGTGCTTGTGTCATTTTTTTTTAATTTTCCTGCACCATTGGCATCATGATGGTAACATTGCAGAGTGCCATTTCTGTTTTGGAGAAATGTATTTTCATACAAAATAAGTTATTTCTATGTGTGCCAAGTGTTTCGTGCAATTAACAAAAGAGACGTGGCTTCCTTAAAGAGGTTGTAATCAGCATAAACATGACACAACAAGTGAGGATGATGAGTATTTAGTGCAGACACATGAGCACATGCGTGCTTTTCTGAGGCAGAGTTGTTTTTTGTAAGGAATGTGCCAGAGGTGAGTCACTGGAAGAATTTGATGAGAAAAAGATGGTGAAGCCTGATAAAGTAGGGCTGGGAAGAACAAATCCCTAACTCTGTGCCAGCTCTTTAAATCTCTGTTCATATCAGTTCTACATCTTTATTTTTTTCTCTTCTCTGAAAAGCTAGATATTACCAATAGAGCTATGAGAGAATTTCTGAAAACGTGAGGCAAGTACGTGACTAAGGGTTGCCCATTGATCCAGGTCATTAGAGTAGCGAGGTTTATTGGCGTAGGTGATTTAGAAAAATATTTAGCTGAAAGAGGTGAATTCAGAGATGAATACTAAGACAATTCAGTAGAGCTTTTTTCTTCCTGTCTGGGTAGGAAGAAGTCTCTGCTCAGCTCCCCTAACTTCCCTGAGTTTAATGATGAAATGCTGTAGAGTGCACAAAATGCGTGTGTGTTTATACCGTCCTGTGAGCCAGAGAACTAAGAAACGTTTCATGCAATTTTTGCTAGGCCTGTGATAATTGTTCCCAAGATAAATCCTTTTCTCATGCCCCATCATACACTTTATCAAGGTAAGCTGTAGATGCAGGTGCTGAGGCTACTTTGCTTGCTCTCATTCCAGGACTTTCCTGGGAACAGACTGTACAATTAGTGTGAACTCAGGATTACACTGTCATGTGAGCAAATGGACATAAGGCATTGCCTGAGTCAGACTGATATATTTATAAGCTGCTGCTGCAATGCTCCAGGGTGACTCTATAGCACTGGAGTTCCCAAGCATGTTAGCTGGACAGGCCAGTGCTTTGCCTCAAGTGCGAGTGGCTCCAAGTCTGGTTCAGCTTCTCAGCTCTATTCATAAGGTCATAATAACTTGCTCGTGTGCTGACACTAATCATCATCATCTCCAAGTAGTATTGATCTTTTAGTGTTTGCCAGTCATCTTTTTATGGCATATACTGTCACCACAAAGCCTTCTGTTAGAAAGCTTTATCTGAAAATAAGGCTGTTAGAGGTTGGTTTTAAATTCTGTCAGTCTAGTTCCCACTTCCTAATGCATAGCCTTCCATATAATGTATGATTATTGCCATCAAGTACCAGCAACCTACATGCGTAACAAGGGGAAGGGAGAAAGAAAGTATAAATGAAAAAGAAATGCTCTATAATCTTTTCTTCACTATGTGATTTTTGTTTTGTTATGATTCTTTAACAGTAAAAAGATATCGTCAAACGGAAGCTACAGGAAAAAAAAAATAGCCAAAAGTGCTTCTATGCTTCATGAAGGTGACAATCTTCCCATTTTTACGCTGCAGACCATGAGCTCTGGAAGAGAAAGAGAATAAAGATTTCCTTTTATTTACATGTATTTTTGTATTTTTATAGTATTGAATATGTTTTTCTTCAGATCAGAAATTTGGTAATGAGTTATCCCTTTGATGATATCTGCACACCAGGAGCATATTTTATGGATATCTAGTTACCCTTATCAAAAGAGCTAATTCTTTTTGGATGTGTGCTAGTTTTTACATTGTTGAAATTCCATTTCCTTTTTTGATATTGTTTCTAATTTATGTTGGTCGATGCCAGAATTCCATCTTGTTTTTTTTCTACTGTGATACCTTCTCATAGAAATATAAGAAATGGATTAAATCACACATGAGCAGGATTGGAGTCTGGGTGCAATTGATTAGAGTTAACTAAATTAATTAGACTTTAATTTTCAGGTCTAGTGGAAAGCTTTGAAAAATTTTGGGCATCCCCACGAACTTATTTGTCAAATGCATGACAACAATTGAAATTTGCTGCAACTTTGTTGCTGTTCTTGTCACTGTAATGGCATAAATATAAACTGACACTCTCAGACTGCTTTTTGCTCTGTAGAGTGGCTTCATTTAAGTCTCTTTTATTCTGTCCCTTTCCTCCCTGACTGTCCGTAACCTATGTGATGGTCCAAATTATTGGAATTTGAATTTTCTGAGTATGCTTACAATCACTGTTTGAAGTTTTCAAAGTTATTAAGGATAAATGAGTGTATGATTCCCAAGAATATTAATGAGGTTTTTGTGGCTAAATCTCTAGCTTTATATTGAAACTTGTGATTTTTTGGGACGGAAATATAATTGTTATTTCATATTTCATACCAAATACATTAATTTAGTATGGAAGTGTTACGGTTTGGATACCGGTGACTCTCAGAAGCACTAGTTGTTGATTTTGTGGCCTTACCCTTCTTTCACCCACAGTCACAGCCAAAAGCTCAGTTCAACCCATACCCAAGCTTAAATGTGCATGGAATTGAACCATAAGTCAAACTCTGAGGTTCAGTCTGTGAGCAGAAACCTTTAAATTGCATTAGAAATCATCCAGCAAATCCTTCAAGTAAACCCTTACGAAGGAACTAATTCTGATGAAATACCATTATTTTGCCAGTGAAAATAAAGGCCAAGTAGTGACATTGTCAGAGCTGTAGAAAGAGATGTTTGGTAGAAAACTGAGCACACTTTTTGCTCCAGAACAGAGAGATTCACCACAGGTTGTATCCAGGAGACCACAAGATCCTTTAAAACAAACTGGCTACCTCCATGGGATGGGATCCAGCTGGGGACTGGACCTTCCTCTGCACTCATGTTCGTTTGGTGGGGAAACCTGCTGGATGCAATGGGAAACCTGCTGGATGCATCAACAGGGAGCCTGAGCTGTCACTGACCTTTGGGCAGGAAACTAGGATTCACATGTGAAGTCAGGAGAATATCAGTATAATGATATAAAGGTAGCCCGGAGACCCATTTCTGTGTTCAGATTGCTGGGTCACTTCCTGCTCTATCCAGCCTTTCCAGCTGAGATGATCTATGGCTGTTTTGATTCACCGCTGAATTTTTGCAAGGCTCACAGCGAAATGCTGCTACATCAAATCTTGGTTGGAAATCATGTGTCATGGCATGAGATTATAGGCGTCCTACAGAACAGGGGGACTGCATAACCTGGATCTAAGACCCCACTGATCACAGTCAGATCCATATTCTGAAAACAGAAATGTGAATACTATTATTATTATTATTATTATTATTTTTAATCCTGTGGGGCAGCAAGGGTGAATGTTGCAAAAATAACTGCATCCAAACTGTGGATAGAAACCAGGAGAGAAAATACTAGTTTCTTAAAGTGTCTTAGGAGGACATAGACAGGCAATGTAAAAGCCTGCTCTGTAGTCTCCCTTTTTCTTCATTGTTAGGACACCACTAATTTGATTTGCTTCTTCAAAACTTGGGTTAATCCACTCCCAAGCTACTGAAGTACTTTTATATTTTAGATTTAGCTCAGAGGCTGTTTTTTACTTAAGTCCCATATTTTTCTCTTTATTAGCCTCTTTATCAGGGCTGAGAGTAGTTAACCTGTTGTGATTATTACATATCAGCCTCAAAGGCCATTAAAAGTGCTCTGACATCGATATAAGGGCAAACTAGGAAAAGGAGCTGCTTCTTTAGTTAGAAAACACACCACTTTCCTGAATCAAATTCCCGAGGTAGTCTCAGGCTGTCCTGGGGCCCTCCTGGGGGTTTCTGTCTGCAAGTGTGCGTGTACACCAGGGAAAGAGGCATAGGAGGCCCTGAGATGGAAATCTAATAAATGAAAAGGTCTAACGTGATCTAAGATACCAGGCCCACTTGCAAGGCCTGGCGAGCCGACTTCATTACTGGCTGCCTCAGGTTATCAGCGTAGACAGTGACAGATCATTTTGTAGGGCCTGAAGGGAGCCACATCAGCCTGCCTAGAAAAACAAATAAATCCAGGCCTGAGACTAAGGTTAAAGAGATTTACAAGGCTCACTGATGCATGTGGCCCTCTCCGAGTGGATTTTGGCTGCTGGCCTTGCGTTGGCTACCCTGTTTCACATACGCTGCAATCTGCAAAGCAAGTGACTCACTTTCTTCTCATTGCAGGAAGTTTTCTTTTCTTCACCAGCATCTGCACAGTAAATGGACAACAAACCACATATACAAAGACAAAGGAGAAAAGGAGAGGCTCTTTTACCGGCAGATCACATAAAACAAAGTATAAATCTTTTGTTGACTGACCTTTTAGTCCCACATTTGCAGCAACAGATTGAATAAAAAACCCTCATCAAACTGTTGAAAGAGTTATGACTTCCATTCTGCATAAAAACAAAAAGGCAAATCTTCAAATTTAAGGAGGGTTGGGAAAAAAGACATACAGAACCATTATTTTTTTTAAATTCTTTTAAAAAATAATTTTTGAAATCTACTTGAGGTATTAGAAATTAAAGTGTATCTTTTGTGTATTTAAAGAGCTTTTTATTTAACCTTTAGTGATTAGGCAGAGTAAAGCTCACCTGAAGATACAGTTAGAATTAATGGAAAAGGTCAAACGAAAGGTCTAATTATGGCTTTTCTCCTTCATTGTGTGTGAGATTCAGAAAAAGTTAATAAAACTGGCTATTAATAAATGGCTGTTTGCATGACAGAATGTTTAGAATGTTGTGGCGGGTCACTTGGCATTTAATTTAACTCTTTTGCTGTTGATTTCTTTTTTCCGTTTCATAAACATCCTAGAAACACCGTCAGTGTGTAACTTCTACATAGGCTCACCTGACATTGTCAGTAGAAACTTAGTAGCCTTCGCCTCTCATTACAATGAACAAAACTAATGGAAAATAGGAAGAAAATTCTGAGAAAAAATAACTATAATGGTGGTTTTGCAGTTTAGAAGCCATATCCATGCTCTCTCTACTTCTCAAAGAATTTTAACATGGCTGCTGACACAGGATGCCGTTTTATTCTCAGAAATGGTCTGAAACAAAAAAGTCTGTTCTAGAGATGCACACAGTGGTGTTTATCAAGTATAATTGACTTTTGATCTTAGAGAACAAATATTTTCAACTGAGAGTACCTGTTGTGTGTTACTGTATAGACTTTCTCTCATTTGGTGGGTTTATGTTCATGTTTGGTTCAAACAAGCAAATATGGGATGGTTTGTCATACAGAGGCAGGTAGCATTTATCAAGCTGCATACAGAAGATAAGATCTTGAGAAAATTCTTTTTCTCAAGAGAATCAGATGCTTCTTGTAAATGATTACTTATTTTCCTGCTTTCCTTTAGGATCCTTTTTCCTTTAACTGGAAGGAATTTTAAGAAACAAACTAATAGTAAGAGAATAAAGGCAGGTAAAGAACGAAGGTCTTGGGCAGAGACTCTGTTCTCTCTTTGACAAGAAAAACAGTAAGATCCTAGTAACTGGCTAGGACATCTAGGCATATCTAAAATACACGTGGTAATATGTAATAATCAGCTAGTGTCAGAATTGGATGGAAAGAGCTGCAGAAAAACGCATTCAGTTTGCTTTTGGAAGAATGAACAATTTGAATCATAACAGGTTTTCCTCCTCCTTTTCTTTACCCTGCTCCAGGCTGTTTGCTCTGCTGCAGAGCTTGTCCAATGAAAAGAATGACACTTCCAAGGAGCATTTCTTTGGAAACAAATGAAGAACCAAGTACAGCAAAATCTCAAGTGTATTTCTGCAGAAACAGCATTAAAAGGGGCATATACCATTGATTATGATCTTGATAATATCTAAGAATGTTTTGCTTTAGCAAAAGCCATCTCTAAGATCAGAGCTTGCTGTACTCATCCAGT